>NC_052504.1:1051485-1098985 GCF_014356525.2 Nilaparvata lugens
TACTAATCATACCCTCGAGGACTAGTGCAAAAGTGGATTAAAAAAAACATACAACATCAACTCAACAGACAAATTAAAACAATCGACAGTCACACTCGCAGAAGTCGCCTACAATCCCTATGGAAGCGACTGTAAGCGAATGACAAGTTGTTGAAAAATAAGTCACTCCAAAAAATTTTTCTGATACTTAACAGTATTTTTATGATTGAAAATTTATTAATTTTTTACTTGAATTTTATTAATTTATCAATTATTTTATTAAATTTCATTAAAATTAGACTAAATTTGATGAAATTTGATTGAAATAACATAAAATTTTTTGCAAATTTGATCGCTCCATAAGTGGGGTAGTATTGTCATATACCTATCTACTTATAGTAATTTATCAGCTCTATCAACTGGAATGAGTCTTTTTCCTGGGAAACTAATGGGGGGGTCCACCCCTCCTTTAGAAATGGACTTTGTAACCTCCTTCTCGTGCATGAGATAGGTAGGTAGAGCAGTTTATAAAAAGAACACAGTCATAGTCGAGATATTTCATCTGTAGAATAGCGGTTTCGACGACTTTTGAAAAAATCATCGAATTTCACAATTTACACAAAGGAAAAAGTACTCTGAAAACAATTATATATACACATATAAAGTAGTCTGATCGTAGTTGCAAATATTTTGCCGCCAATCGTCATTATATTATTCCCCTAAATTATTCTCATCCAAGAATGAGGCTTACAGTTCAATGAGCAAGGAAAGTTGTGTGCGTGTACCACACCAGATTTTTTATTTAGTGATCTTGTTAAGGCCTGTACACAGGCGATTTGCGATCCGAGTGACTTATGTATCTGATAATACATTATCGTCTTTCGGAGGAGACGATAAGCCGTCGGTCCCGATTACCTAAAAAGTATAGTACTTTATAAAGTATAGTACCTATAGTATTCTTTACTAAAGTATAGTACCTATAGTATAGATTACCTAAAGTATAGTCGTCATCTCTCATCATCATCCCTCTCACTCATTACCCACGCACAAGCCTAAAGAGCTTATGTGGGCATCACCATCAGTATTATTATTACTAGTAGTTCTGTGAACAGTAGACCTCACGCAGTATTCTCATCCACAAGTAACTGATTGGAACTATAGACCTTACAGCAATAGACTGGCTTCTCCACACATCTGTGTAATCACTTGTCAGCTGATTTATGATTAATAATTCTATAGTCTGATTTTTACTCTAATATTGACGTTGGCCTATGAAGGAGGCTCCTTCTTCCTTTTATATTATCCTTGAAATGCAAAATTTCCTAAAACCTTGTATATACGTCGACGCGCAATTAAAAAGGAACATACCTGTCAAATTTCATGAAAATCTATTACCGCGTTTCGCCGTAAATGCGCAACATATAAACATTCAAACATTTAAACATTAAGAGAAATGCCAAACCGTCGACTTGAATCTTAGACCTCACTTCGTTCGGTTATCGGTTATTTATTCATCGGAAATAATTGGGGGAGAACCATACAGCCCAAGTTGGACACACCCCAAATCTGTTCATCCCCCGAATTCTGATTCAGAGAAGGTTTGCCCATCTATATTTTTTCAGATATATATCTTATCAAGCTCTAACTGCTAATTTCTGAAACTGATGTATTGGATAGTTGGATATGTTATAGTGAGGTCCAAGTTACGATGGCAGTGTTTGATTAGCAATGGTATATTGCTATCCTTGTCTATCATTCAACAAAGTGTATATCACTATCTCTTTCTCGATTTGCTCTGTTGCCAGATCGGCTTTCAACAATGTAGAATTAATAGTTAATTACAGGATATTTCATATTGATTATTAAATCACTGGAAAATATAATATCTTGCTCAATAAAATATAATTGATTATTTTAAACGAGAATGGACAATCAATATTACATCAATGAACCTGTATCAGCTACCGACTATAGAAGGCAATGACGAGACAGAGGATCGGCAACGTTGTTCTGCTATTTTTCTCCACTGTCATTATAACGTGGACCTCACTATAGTTGATAGAGCCAACAGGCACAGCCCAAAACTGTTCCTTCCCCGAATTTTGATTCATATACTGGTTAACCCAGGAGGAAGGGTTTTCTTCAATTTGATTGATTGTTCCACTATTTCATGTTTCCATTTCATTGTTACAGCAGCTTTACTGTCGGGAGTGAAGTTTCAAAGTTTGCAAGAATTAAAGGAAAGAATTGGCTTATACACGTACGGGATAGGAATTTCACGAAAGACGCATCATCACGTCTGAACTACTGGACTGATTAACTTGAAATGTTGCATATAGATTCTCAAATATCGGGGAGTACAAACTCTGGAGTACAAAAGCATAAAAAATGTATTACGAAGGAAGAAATTATAATAGCATTCATAGTTCTCACAGAAATGTTCTATCTAATCACAGTAAATTGAGATTAATTCCCAGAGGAATGCAAAAATTTCCCTCACAAAGGCCCAGTTGCACAAAAGCCGGTTGAGTTTTAATCCTGATTAATTTCACGTGAACCAAATTGGAGAAGACCATTTCAAAAAGATGGATCGACTGGAATTAATCACGATTGAAAATAACCCGGCTTTTTTGCAAACGGCACTATGAGTACCTGATTGAATGATTACAAAAGTTCAACAGCTGAGTCATAATTTTGACACAGACCCACACACATGAACTCGCTCACTCACTTCCATCATCAACAGACGACGAAATAATTATTATCAGCTGTTTTTCCAAGGATGGATAATAATTATCCTTTTAATGATCTTCAGCGAGTTTTCCCAGGGATGAGACCTAGTGCATTCGAATCTTTATTATTATAAACCAACTATGTTCTGAATTTCGTGAGAATCGTTAGAGCCGTTTTCGAGATCCGGTGAAATACAAACATATAAACATCCAAACATCTAAAAATCTGAACATTTAAACATATAAATGGAAATCGCTCGTTCAATAGTATAGGATTTACTGAGGATGGTCATGGCTCTATTCACATTGTAATCGATCAACTAATTCTGATTGAATATTAAATGAAATTTATTCAATTTATGATTCAAAGTTCACACAAAAGTTTACACAGTTACAACTTTTACACAAAAGTTTACACAGTTTTAAGCCTAAACAGGGCTTACGAAAAATTGATTGGGCACTGCTACTTCAATCAAAGCTATTCCTGGGAATATTATATTACTAGCCGTCAGGCTCGCTGCGCACGCCATATCCGTTGACATGTATAAGCCCGGCATATCCGTTCCTATCCTGTACATGTATAAGCCAATTCTTTCATTATTATATTTTTATAGACTAGCAGGATACCCGTGCTCCGCAAGCATCCTCGGTATAATAATTATCCTTTTAATGATCTTCAGCGAGTTTTCCCAGGGATGAGACCTAGTGCATTCGAATCTTTATTATTATAAACCAACTATGTTCTGAATTTCGTGAGAATCGTTAGAGCCGTTTTCGAGATCCGGTGAAATACAAACATATAAACATCCAAACATCTAAAAATCTGAACATTTAAACATATAAATGGAAATCGCTCGTTCAATAGTATAGGATTTACTGAGGATGGTCATGGCTCTATTCACATTGTAATCAATCAACTAATTCTGATTGAATATTAAATGAAATTTATTCAATTTATGATTCAAAGTTCACACAAAAGTTTACACAGTTACAACTTTTACACAAAAGTTTACACAGTTTTAAGCCTAACAGGGCTTACGAAAAATTGATTGGGCACTGCTACTTCAATCAAAGCTATTCCTGGGAATATTATATTACTAGCCGTCAGGCTCGCTGCGCACGCCATATCCGTTGACATGTATAAGCCCGGCATATCCGTTCCTATCCTGTACATGTATAAGCCAATTCTTTCATTATTATATTTTTATAGACTAGCAGGATACCCGTGCTCCGCAAGCATCCTCGGTATATTAATAATCCATATGCAAAATTTCAAGTTAATCAGTCCAGTAGCTCAGACGTGATGATGCGTCATACGTGAATTTCCTATCCCGTACATGTATAAGCCAATTATTTCATTATTATATTATTTTTATAGAATAGCAGGATACCCGTGCTCCGCAAGCATCCTCGGTATATTAAGAATCTATATGCAAAATTTCAAGTTAATCAGTCCAGTAGTTCAGACGTGATGATGCATTTTTCGTGAATTTCCCATCCCGTACGTGTATAAGCGAGAAGAATATCGGGGCACCGAGCTTCGCTCGTTATTTTTATTCATTGACTAGCCGTCAGGCTCGCTTCGCTCGCCATATCCGTCTAGCCAGGGGGCTCCGCCCCCTGGACCCCCGACTGGATTGTCCAAGAATGAGATTAGCAGGCTCGCTTCGCTCGCCTGCATTTTTATCATGTTAGGACAATCCAGTCGGGGGTCCAGACTAAACGTCTGGCTAAACGGATATGGCAAGCGAAGCGAGCCTGACGGCTAGTAATATATTATTCCCAGGATTGAGTAGCAGTGCCCAATCAATATTTTTCCACGATAAATGCATTTGAATCTTCAACTTGGTGCCAACCTAACAATGTCAACTCAACTTAATGCCAACCTGACAAAATTCTGCTACTTCAATCCTGGGAATATATATTACTAGCCGTCAGGCTCGCTTCGCTTGCCATATCCGTTTAGCCAGACGTTTAGTCTGGACCCCCCGACTGGATTGTCCTAACATGATAAAAATGCAGGCGAGCGAAGCGAGCCTGCTAATCTCATCTCTTGACAATCCAGTCGGGGGTCCAGGGGCGGAGCCCCCTGGCTAGACGGATATGGCGAGCGAAGCGAGCCTGACGGCTAGTCAATGAATAAAATAACGAGCGAAGTTCGGTGCCCCGATATTCTTCTCGCTTATACACGTGCGGATGGGAAATTCACGAAAAATGCATCATCACGTCTGAACTACTGGACTGATTAACTTGAAATTTTGCATATAGATTCTTAATATACCGAGGATGCTTGCGGAGCACGGGTATCCTGCTATTCTATAAAAATATATAATAATGAAATAATTGGCTTATACATGTACGGGATAGGAAATTCACGTATGACGCATCATCACGTCTGTACTACTGGACTGATTAACTTGAAATTTTGCATAAATGGATTATTAATATACCGAGGATGCTTGCGGAGCACGGTATCCTGCTAGTCTATAAAATATAATAATGAAATAATTGCTTATACATGTACAGGATAGGAACGGATATGCCGGGCTTATACATGTCAACGGATATGGCGTGCGCAGCGAGCCTGACGGCTAGTAATATAATATTCCCAGGAATAGCTTTGATTGAAGTAGCAGTGCCCAATCAATTTTTCGTAAGCCCTGTTTAGGCTTAAAACTGTGTAAACTTTTGTGTAAAAGTTGTAACTGTGTAAACTTTTGTGTGAACTTTGAATCATAAATTGAATAAATTTCATTTAATATTCAATCAGAATTAGTTGATTGATTACAATGTGAATAGAGCCATGACCATCCTCAGTAAATCCTATACTATTGAACGAGCGATTTCCATTTATATGTTTAAATGTTTAGATGTTTGGATGTTTATATGTTTGTATTTCACCGGATCTCGAAAACGGCTCTAACGATTCTCACGAATTCAAAACATAGTTGGTTTTAATAATAAAGATTCGAATGCACTAGGTCTCATCCCTGGAAAACTCGCTGAAGATCATTAAAAGGATAATTATTATCCATCCTTGGAAAACAGCTGATAATAATTATTTCGTCGTCTGTTGATGATGGAAGTGAGTGAGCGAGTTCATGTGTGTGGGTCTGTGTCAAAATTATGACTCAGCTGTTGAACTTTTGTAATCATTCAATCAGGTACTCATAGTGCCGTTTGCAAAAAGCCGGGTTATTTTCAATCGTGATTAATTCCAGTCGATCCATCTTTTTGAAATGGTCTTCTCCAATTTGGTTCACGTGAAATTAATCAGATTAAACTCAACCGGCTTTTGTGCAACTGGGCCTTTGTGAGGAAATTTTCGCATTCCTCTGGGAATTAATCTCAATTTACTGTGATTAGATAGAACATTTCTGTGAGAACTATGAATGCTATTATAATTTCTTCCTTCGTAATACATTTTTTATGCTTTTGTACTCCAGAGTTTGTACTCCCCGATATTTGAGAATCTATATGCAACATTTCAAGTTAATCAGTCCAGTAGTTCAGACGTGATGATGCGTCTTTCGTGAAATTCCTATCCCGTACGTGTATAAGCCAATTCTTTCCTTTAATTCTTGCAAACTTTGAAACTTCACTCCCGACAGTAAAGCTGCTGTAACAATGAAATGGAAACATGAAATAGTGGAACAATCCGTCAAATATCGACAAGACTGCGTTTACTGCATTTTGAACGGTAATCAGAGATCATTAATTTCATGTTCATTTTCGAAATTTCATTATTTTTTCTGCTCGCTTCCTCTTCTTCTCCGGCAATCTTATATTGTTTTATGATAATTATTATACTTTGTAAAAGTATAGGATTACTAGGTTTGTTTTTAGGGCTGTTTTGTGTGCATGTGTGAGTGAATGGCAACTTGATTAGATCTTCATTTCTTCATTTTGGATAGGTTTACCTATAGGATTTATCTAGTGGAATTTGAAATATTATTTCCAATTGTATAAATAAATAAAGTTCAAAATTCTCTCTTATTATATGTTATTGTATTTTGATTAAGAGTTTTATTTACTTATATTAATCTTATGTAATCTTATTACAAAAAATGTAATCTTTTTTTTTCTGTTCTTATGTAAATTTGTCTTCTTTTGTAAAGGGTTGTGTAGCAGAGAGGATCAGGAGTCCTAATTCCGCCCTAATAAAGGCATATAATCAATCAATCAATCTTCTTTCCTCCCCTTCTTCTTCCTCTTCTCTTCTTCTCTTCATTCTTTTTTTCCGCTTTCTTCCCCTTCTTCTTGTTTCTTCTTCTTCTTCTCTTCTTCTTCTTCTTCTTCTTCTTCTTCTTCTTCATCATCATCTTCTTCTATACTGGTACATTGGGTTATTTATACTGAATTGTTCTAATTATCTGTTATTGAAATCTTTGCTGCGGAAATATCTCTGGTATCCTACTTATTCAGCTTGTAGGTTCCGTTTTTTTAATCTTGTTAATTTTTTACATCTCAGAACATGCCAAACATCAAGAGTATTGATGTATTAATGGAATAGAAATTTTAGTGACAAAAATATTCAGGGAAATCGGCGTTTAGCTGTAAACCTTTTCGAGTGGTACTTTTTTCTCCCTAATTTTCTTCTTCTCTTCTTCTTCTTCTTCTTCTTCTTCTTCCAACTCATTTCATAGAGTTTTTTCTATAATTCGTTTTCTTACCATTTATAGCTAACATGAATACATTCGTGGCAGAGATACACACAGGCCAAAGAGAACGTAAAAAAACATTTTCTAGTGATGATTATAAGAAATATCGGGGCACCGAGCTTCGCTCGTTTATTTATTGATAATCAGAACTCAATTCTTTAAAATGATTGGGGAAGGATTAAACAGGCACAGCCCAAAAACTGTTCTTCCCCGAATTTTGATTTATACACTATACATATTCCAAAATTAACAGATTCAGTACATATGCGGAACTATTAACAGAACTCTCAAAAATAAAGCCCGAAAAGAGACGAAAAATTTAATTTTATAAAGTAATGGCCGTCCCTACACTTTTGTATGGCTCTGAACCTGGGTATCAAAGAGAAGGGAGTGGAGCAGGTTACAGGCGGCCGAAATGAGATTTTCAAGGTCAGTGAAGGGATGCACCAGAGAGGATAGACTTTATAATATCGATATCCGTAGAGAGCTCAATGTAATCTCCATACCTCAACAAGTTGACGGGAATCGACAACAGTGGAAAGAACACGTTGAGAGAAGGGAAACTGAAGAATCCCCAAAGCTGCCATTGCTTACAAGCCCAGAAGGGAGGAGAAATATTGTTCTCCTTCTAGACCTACGCTTAGCCCAAAAGCACCTTGCATGGAGCAAATGTGAGTTGAAATCCAGTATGCCAGGTTTTAGATATTATTAGACATTTACCAAAAATATTCTCAGGAAACAATGAACATACTTAAAGGAAATGGGCATTTTAGAAACCAAAACCAGAAGTAATTTAATAATAATTATTGTCATAACTCTTGAACAGATGTAATTATTTTCAATTTTAGCATCTGCAATTCCGATCATCCGTTTAGCACTCTTGAAACTTCAATAATAAATTATGAGGTCCTAGATAATATTATAAGAGGCCTTTTTTCAGACGAGTCAGCACAACAGGGCAGGAAACTCTCCGATTGGCTGATTCTCGATACGCAAACCCAATCATCCAATCAAGAGCGTTCTGTCCTGTCGTGCCAACTCATTTAAAAAAACGGAGTGATCAGTGGTCTAGTGGATAGAGTGCTTGCTTAGCAGCATAGAGATCCCGGGTACAAACCCTCTCATAGCCAAAATTTTTTAACCAGATCACTCCCGTGTTATAGGATGGGCACGTTAAACTGTCGGTCCCGGCTGAAGTATGACCGTCGTAAGGCCCATTGACGGCTTAAATTATATATTCAGGCGGTGGGACCTTCCCGCAAGGGACTCTCCACCAACAAAAGCCATACGAATTTACTATTAAAAAAAACGCCCCGTGCGTCTAGGCCATTAAAATTCATTTGACATCTTGCATTTTTTTGCAAAAACCAAATGTATATGGTTGGAATTTTCACCGTAGATAAAGCTTGACCTGAGAAATGTCGAGGCTAACTTTGCTACTATACCCTTAGCTACTATACAGAATGAGATATGGAGCTGCAAAAATATTCATGTATGCAAAATCTGCGAATTCTCAAATAACCATTATATTCTGAACTAGTAAATTTGAATCCTCAAGCTATTGCACAGCGTGAGAAACAGCTTTTGAATTTTTTAAAGTTGCAAAATTGAATTGAAAATTTTATCATTACTGTACTGTAATGTAATTCTTCTGCATAAGGCCAAAGCAAATACACTTTGTATCTTTCAGCCGTTTAATATCAGAATTGTGATTATTCAATGTATGGAGTTAAGTTACATGGGCTTTTCTGAGGAAATGTCAATTTCACACAAACTGGCAAAACCTATATTTTGTCAACTGGTATCTCAACTTATTTCATTCATAGTTTACTAGATAACTACAATTATTATTGAAAATCACTAGTACCTTTATTATTATTAATTTTTATAAAACACGACTAGTTTCGGCGATAATACCGAAAACGACTATTGTTAATTATTAAATCATCGATTATCGCCGTAACTAGTTGTGTTTTATATAAAGATATAATAAAGTTAAGCCTTCTAGTCATTTTCTAATATTAAACATTCAAGTAGCCCTATATTTGATACTTGATTAGATAACTAAAAAACTGCAGTACAAAGGAAAACTTCATACAAAAAATAATAAATTTAAAAAAACAAATTTTAATAAATAGAAATGAGCTATTTACAAATTCTACTTACAAGGTACAAGTGAATGAACATTCAAACAAAATTATGATTCACACTAGTCTGAAATCTAATCACTAATACATAGATCAAAATATTTCTATACAATTTTCAAAGGGAGTGAGATTAACCAATAATAAGTTCCTACAATTGAGCCGGTAATAAGGTAACCTATGTCTATAATTTCAAAGGTAACATACCTCAACATCTATCTGTAATCAATTAAAAAAGTTAGTACAGTACTAGCAAATGATTGATAACTCAACATTTCATTTCAAGTCTCTTAAAACTTACTTCACAAAAACTCATTTGAATTTGTTGTGAGATAAAACGCAGAAGAAATAATGTATAACTCCATTACCTGACTAGATGCAGTAGTATAGTGGGTCATCAATGAAAATACCAATTAAAATTAGTAGAAAAGCTGTTACATAATGATTAAGTAATCGCTCAATTTTTTATTTATGTAGGCTTGAAATGAAAACTAATACAGAACACAATTGAAATATATTTGAAAAGGTATGTTACCATAATAATAAGAAATGGTAGTTGTTAATTAATAGATGATAACATGGATACAATATCTATAATATATATTGCTATGAATATAAAAATACATAGGCTACATTGATTGTACATATCATATGAAATTCATGGCTTCCAGAAATTACTTGAATCATATACACCAAGAATACTTGAGAGCAGAATTTACCCGTGTCTATGATGGTTATAAGTTTACAATAATTATAATATAATATAAAGAATGTATCATAAATCATGTGATTTATATGAGTTATCAGTATAATTGAAAAAAGTTTATAATGAATACATCATCATCAATCCTGATTCCTAATTGTGAATTCTCAAACATAAATACGACAACAAGATTCAGAACGATTATAATGCGTAACTTTGGATTCCTAAATAACTAAATAATAAAATGTTATAAATGACTTAAAGTCATGAACTACAAAACGCCGACACTCAACATAATTATTATATACATTCGTTTAAAGGGAAAGTAACAGACTAATCAGGTACAAGTGCTGCTTATTACTAAGGACCTTAAAACGAAGATATTCAAAGTTATCATAGTGATATTCCCATCAAACTGAAAGCATTTCTTATAAATAACATCAATCCTAACAATTATTCAAACAATGCTGTGATAATATGGAGTAAATCCCTATGGAAAGCTTCCCTTTTGAACTAAGTTGATGAATCTTGGGAACTTAATATTAATTTGTCATCGTCAAGTTTAATAGGTTGTAACATACAGTCAGAATACATACATTTTATTAAACAATTTACTAAACCTTGAAAAACAAAATTGGGACATATTTGAATTTATTTCTTTAATTATTATATAAATAAATTTAAACCAATATAGACCTACTGGCATTACATGCTATGTAAAACAATACTATATATTGTTCTTCTCATGTTTACTACCGTCTCCTCAACCGCAATATTGTTTGATACCTTCTTCTTCTTCTTTGCATCACACCTATCAATTTTTCATCTTCCAACTCATATCATAGAGTTTTTTCTCTAATTAATTTCCTAAATAACATTTATAACTAACATGAATACATTCGTAGCAGAGATACACAGGCAAACGAGAGCGTTAAAAACTATTTCTATTGTTGATTATAAGAATAAACTCTCCAATACACAATAATGACTCGAATTATTCGTAGTCAGTAGGCTATCATCTACACAATAGCAAGTCTTTGGAAAATCATATCAGTCTCAATCAGCAATATAATAAATATAAACTATGTTGATAATTTACAACTGTACATAAAAGTGAATCTAGGAAGTTTAAACTATGAACTGATTATCGTACTTGATAGAAAATGACAAAACAATCGACAAAAGATGGTTTGAAAAATTCTCTTCAGAGCTATTGTTTTCAGGCACTATTTCCATTAGTAGGCTTCCAAACAGTCGCATTCAAAGACAATCAATGTACAAAAAAGTTTACCTGTATTTGTTTTTCTATTGTTATTTTTTGTTGTAAAATTGGTTTTGTACAATTGGAAGTTTAATAAATAAACTTTTGAACGAGCTCGAAAGCTACAGTAGGTTTGGTCTGACAACCAAACACTAAAAACAATCTGATTGTTTGCTAGGCAATGAACCAAAATTGGCATAGTTTTTCAAAGTACGGCCCTAAAAGTACGTTATTGGTAGTTTCATATTTTTAATGTTGTATTATTGTTTTGTCCAGGATATTTTTAATCATGTGCTCTCAAGAGTTTCTTTTTGATTTCCCAAAAATTAATCGTTTAAAACAACTATGCTGTCATATTTAAATCACTTCCAATCCAATCCCAAAACAGTGGAAGCCACAGGCAAATTGTGAAACATTATTCGAAAAACTCAACTGTGATTGGCTAAACTAGCACTTGAGGTCATCTTTTGTCGAGAGTGGCGCATGAATGTTGAACACAGTGGCAATAGCACGCAAAAGTTTACATTATTGAACATTTCTGACAACAAAGTCATCAAAACTTGATCAACTAACTGTACAGTCTGTATTACAACAATCATAGTTATTGTAATAATTGAGCATTATTTTGTCATGTGCATTCTTTGAAATATTCATGATGAAATAATTATGTTACCAACCACGGTATTTAAATGAAAATATACCGAGATATATCTTCTTCTATATACCGTGTGATATCAACGATCGAATCATATAGATATATAGCAAGAAAACTGATAGATTCATTTTTCAACATAATATAATTGTTATAACAGGTTACTATCTTCTCCGCAACCCCCTCACCAAGCATCCCTACCCTACAACTACAGCTGTTCCCTAATAACTATAGCTGCAGACGAAACACGTGACAAAGTTATTAACTTTTGTTGATAACAAAACTAGCAGCCAAAAGGAAATGTTATTAACTTATGTTGAAAACATTTGTTTCAAATTCTGGGGTAAACGCATTATAATTTATTTGCATTAGATCAGATGAAGATCATTATGTTAATGATCATCATTGTTTCAATTCAAAGTAGCCTATTTTGAAGACAATTTTTACTTTCCTTGCCCTATAACCATAGGTAAGGAAAGTATTGCGTCTGTGTACACGATATCTCATCTCCCAATTAACGGAATGACTTGAAATTTGGAACTTAAGGTCCTTACAATATAAGGATCCGACACGAACAATTTCGATCTGATGCAATTCAAGATGGCGGATAGAATGGTGAAAATGTTGTCGAAGACAGGATTTTTCGCGATTTTCTCGAAAACGGCTCCAACGATTTTGATCAAATTTATACTTAAAATAGTCATTGGTAAGCTCTATCAACTGCCACAAGTCCCATATCTGTAAAAATTTCAGGATCTCCGCCCCATCTATGCAAAGTTTGATTTTAGATTCCCAATTATCAGGCTTTAGATACAATTTAAACAAAATCTTCCAAATGGAAAAGATTGAGCATGAAAATCTCTTCAATTAATGTTCAGTAACATTTTCATCTAAAATTGAAAATAAGCTCGAAATTCGAGAAAATGTTATTATTTCAATTACAAACTGTTGGCAACTGTTGATTCTATTAAATCATGACTATGAAGAGATAGCAAACTTCGTGTGTCTCCAGCCTTATTGTCCTGTCACCAGCGACTTGTTCTTTGAATAGTAGACTTGAGATGCGCGGGAACATTATCGTCAGGTGATAAATTTTCATAACGGCAAGGAAAGTTGTGTGAGTGCACCACACCAGATTTTTTGCTTTTTATTCCGGCTGTTATATCATATGAATACTCTCGTAAATGAACTCATATGGAAGTCAATTATATTGATAACAAGATCTTGTTAATAACAAGGGATTTTCTGTTAGAAACATGAGTTAATAACTTTTGTCAAGAGAAATTTTTGACAATTCAGTCAAGTTTACAACTCCGGTGCAAACGCAGCTTTAAACCTTGATTGAAGAGATTTGAAATGTTGTCAAAAATCCTCACAGCTGATGATGTGTGAGCACACACGAAAGCATGCTCCTGTAAAATATTAATTTCTATTTAAATAAAGTGGATTTTTGACAACATTTCAAGTCTATTCAATTATGGAAAAGTTCCACAACATCAACATCCACGCTACAAACTTAATTGAACCTTAATATTTAAAATAAACATTTCTGTGTTCTGAGGTTATATTCATCGTTTGGTTTACACGAAATTCCAAATCCAAAAGATGTATCAAATTATAGAATTTTGAATTTCTCAAATCAAATACCGGTACCCACCTTATCAAAATGGTATTCATCCCAATTTTTACTTTTTTTCCCTTGTCAGTAAGTCCTTTCTCTTTTTTTATTTCTCTCCAGTTACTGATTACTTATCAATACTCTTAGTGTAACAGCTGTGCCTAGTGGAAAGTTGTGTGTATATTTTTGACTTCTAAATTTTCTGAAATAACTTAATTTATTCAAAGTGCGGGGATATTAAGTGCAATATTCGACTATAATTAGTATTTAAATCATTCTAAATTCAAAAATTTTAGCTCATATATATTTTTGGACAGAACTTTGAGTTTTTACTTTCCTCAGTAAGAGCATAACCTATTTTTTCGGACATTTTATTATTAATCAAAATTTGGGTACAGAATAGTTTTGGGCTATGCCTGTTTTGTTCTATCCCGATCATAATCATATGACTTGTAATTGTATCAAGAAATAAATAAATAAACTCTTTTTTCCCTTTTCACATCTTACTGTATTTTCACATCTTAGTTTTATCTTTTGTATGTTTTTTTCGATTCACCATTCTCTTCTTTCCACTTCTGTCCTTGTGTTTCACCACCCCTCCCCCTACCACTGCCTCCTTTTTCTTCTTCCTATTCCATTTTTCCTTCTCTTTCTCTTCCCTTCCTCCTCACTGCTACCTTCCTTTCCTCTTCCTCATTGGTTTTCTTTTATCTGTCCTCCATTTCCTCACATTCTTCAAAAACAAATGGAGAAATTCGACTGCTAACCGTTCTATTAATTAATAACAAAGAAGTGATTCAATAGTATGCAGTTCGAGATGGAAAACAACGTTGAATAATCAAATGGATGAAGAAGAAGAAGAAGAAGAAGAAGGAAGAAGAAGAAGAAGAAGAAGAAGAAGACAGGAGGAGAAGAGAAGGGGAAGAAGGGGGAGGAGGAGGAGAAGAAGAAGAAGAGAAGAAGAAGAAGAAGAAGAGAAGAAGAAGAAGGAGAAGAAGAAGAAGGAGAGAAGAGAAGGGGAAGACGGAGAGGAGGAGGAGGAGGAGGAGGAGGAGGAGGAGGAGGAGAAGAACACAGGAGAAGAAGAAGATGAAGAAGAAGTTTAATAAATAAGTTTAGATATTGTTTGTTTCTTTATAAATATTGTTTGGATTATTATTTTCTTCTCTCAATAGTATTATTTGTATTTTTTGTTGTCGTATAATGGACATCTGAGAATGGATGAAAACAGAAAGCCTCGCCAATACATGGAGGCCAGGGCACAAGGCAGACGACCAAAGAAGAAGAAGAAGAAGAAGAAGAGAAGAAAAATACAGAGAACCAACTTTGGGGAAAATAATTTTCGTGACAAGAGGCATTTAGCACCAGTTTCCCCCAATTCCCACGGCACATATAATTCGTCGCATTCTACTTCCGTTTATTGTTAATTTCACGTGTTTTCCTCCATTTTATTGTTCGTTTTACAAGTTTTCCTTCATTTTCAAAGATCTTCATCGACCATAAAAACAATTCACACCTGCCACAAGTATGTGAAAATCGCTTTTGTTTAAAATACTGCCTATAAGAATGAAGTATGAATCGAGAATTCTAATTTTGAATTGAGTTGCAAGATCTCTCCATAGTGAGGTCCTCGTTGTGATGGCAGTTGAGAAAGATAGAGAGCAGCGTTGCCGATTCTCTGCCTTGTCACTGCCTTCTATAGAGATAGGTGCTCCTTGCTCCGCAAGGGTCAAATTAAAAACTTGACAAACTGAAATCTTGGAGAATTTTAAATAGGCCTATAACCATCCTAGGTAAATAAAGAATCCATAATTGCAAATTTCAAGTTAATCAGTTGAGTAGTTGAGACGTTGATGATGCGTCATTCGTGAATCAATCAATCATCCCATAGGCTACGTGTGTCAATCAATCAATCAATCAATCAATAATTTTATTCAATTCAACATAATATACATGAAATGAATTAGAATACAAGAAATCACAATCAAAAATAAATTTTTAATAAAATACAAAAACAGGCTCCATGGTGGGGTGTGCTGAAAAGAAATAATGGAGGGAAATACCTAGCCAACTATGGTTTCCCATGTAATAGGCAGGTGGAGGGTATAAAAATCTGTTAACTTTTAATCCCGATTAAATGCTACGAGAGCCATTGAGAGAAGCCTTTTTCTCAGAGAAATCTTCTCTTATTGGTTCTCGAGGAACCAATTTTATCCCTTATAAAAGTAAGGAATGAAGGGTGAAGAGGAGAAGAAAAGAGAAGTATTGGAGAAGAAGGTAGGGAAAAAAGGGAAAAAATATTGTAAACGAGTCCAATTTTAACTAAAAGAAATGGCCTTGCAAACAGTAGTTAGGGCAGAAATCTCAAGATTCATATGTCGATATGGAAGAAATATGGATTGGTCGATATGGATTGGTGTAAAAGCCAATTCTATCCATTATTATGTACAGATTAAACAGATTTTTACAGTTTGAAACCAAAATTATTTGTTTTTAACTGCAATTGCTTGGATACATGTTCAGGTGTTCAGCGCACATTAAAACATATCACAACTAGTGGTATAGTATAGAGGTATATCATAACAAGCACTCTTGTCGTACATTACTTTTTTACAGTTTTAACCCAATTATTTGTTTTTAGCCACAATAATTGTTCAGATTCCTGTCGCTAGCGCAGATAGCAGATTGGCCTAACTTTCATTTCCATTAACAGCATATCGCGAATATTTCAAACTTTTCCATTATGTTTTCCGGTACCTTAACTATACACCAAACGCCATGTGTTAACAGGAAATGCTGCATGTTTGCTTATGTTAGCTCTATACGCATGCGCAAACATGCTCTTATTGGACCATGTCTCCTACATATTGTGGGGATTGTCTCTGTTATAATGGTCCACGTTATAATGGCAGTATTTGATCAACATTGGTGTTGCTATCCTTCTCTATCATACGACAAAGCAGATAGCGCTATCCTTTTCTAGCTCCGGAACATTGCCAGATCGTTTTTCAACATGATACAATAACAAAATATTTCATCTCAATTATAAAAATTTATTTTAATTATAAAATTTCAATTATAAATTTTTATTCATTGTAGAATATAATTTTCTTGGCGGATAAAATATAGTTGATAATTTTAAACAAGGAATGAACAGTTGATATTACATCAGATATACTGGTATCAGCTGTACTCTATAGAAGGCAGTGGCAAGGCAAAGATGTTCTTCTATCTTTCTCTACTGCCATTATTAACGTGGACCTCACTATAGCAATATTATGGCTATGAAAAGTAGAAAAGTAGAAGTTGGCTTATCTGTTTTCACAAGAATGTTTGGTTGGAAGTGGTGTAGATTAAACACCTATATTAAACCGCCTTACAACGTAGATTAAACCATAATCTATATATGATTAAATAAAGGGAAGAATAAATTGGCTTATACACAAGTACGGGATAGGAAATTCACGAATGACGCATCATCACGTCTCAACTACTCAACTGATTAACTTGAACTCTTGCATATAGATTCTTAATTTACCGAGGATGGTTATAGACCTATTTTCAATCCTTCATGATATCAGTACCGTACGTCAAGTTTTAATTAGATCCTTGCGGAGCACGGGTTACTAAATCTATATATATATATATATATAAAAGTGAAATGGCACTCACTCACTCACTGACTCACTCACTCACTATATTTTTCATCTAAAAATATACTCATATATAACTCACTCACAATTCATCTATAATTTTGCTGTATATGTAAGCTATTGTATATAAGTGTATAAGCCAGTATATATTGTAATCTACATAAATAAAGTACTCAATCAATCAATCACTCGCAGAACTAAAAATCTACTGGACCAAAAATGTTCAAATTTGGTAGGTATGTTCAGTTGGCCCTTTAGAGGCGCACTAAGAAATCTTTTGGCGATATTTTAACTCTAAGGGTGGTTTTTAAGGGTTTAAAGTTCGTCTTTTAGCATGTATATTCTTCTTATTCCACTATCTTGAAATTATAATTGAAATGTCCATACCATATGTTAATATAGAACTATAATCTAGAGAGAGTACTTCTTCGAAACAGTTGTTCTGGTAACTAAATTAAAAATCTGGTGTGGCGCACTCACACAACTTTCCTTGCTGTTATGAAAATTGATCACCAAACGCTAGTGTTCCCGCGCATTTCAAGTCTACTATTCAAAGATTTGAGTCAGCTGGTGACAGGACAATAACGTTGGAGACACACGAGGTCTGCTATCTCTTCATAGTGAATCATTTAATAGAATCAACAGTTTGCAATTGGATAATCACATTTTCTCGAGTTTCGAGCTTATTTTCAATTTTAGGCGAGAATGTTACTGAACATTAATTGTAGAGATTCTCATGCTCAATCTTTCCCATTTGAAATTTTTTGTTTAAATTGTATCTGAAGCCTGATAATTGAGAATCTAAAATCAAACTTTGCATAGATGGGGCGGAGTTCCTGAAATTTTTACAGATATGGGACTTGTGGCAGTTGATAGAGATTATCGATGACTATTCCAGGTATAACTTTAATCAAAATCGTTGGAGCCGTTTTCGAGTAAATCGCGAAAAACCAAGTTTTTGACCACATTTTCGCCATTTCAGCCGCCATCTTGAATCGCATTTGATCGACATTGTTCGTGTCGGATCCTTATAGTATAAGGACCCTAGGTTCCAAATTTCAAGTCATTCCGTTAATTGGGAGATGAGATATCGTGTACACAGACGCACATGCACACACACACACACACACACACAACACACACACACACACACACACACACACACATACAGACCAATACCCAAAAACCACTTTTTTGGACTCAGGGGACCTTGAAACGTAAAGAAATTTAGAAATTGGGGTACCTTAATTTTTTTTAAGCAATACTTTCCTTACCTATGGTAATAGGGCAAGGAAAGTAAAAATTTTGTCAGGTTGGCATTAAGTTGAGTTGAGTCGATATAGTAATAGGTGTTTTTCGAGATCAAATTGACATAATACGTTCAAATCAGGTACAGAGGTTCCGCTGAGGTCTACATGCAGGCGAGTGAAGCGTGTCCGCTGATCTCATTTTTGGACAATCCAGCCGGGGGTCCAGGGGGCGGAGCCCCCTGGCTATACGGATATGGCGAGCGAAGCGAGCCTGCCGGCTAGTAGTCTATAATATAATAAAAAGAAGGATTTGCTTATACACTTACGGGATAGGAAATTCACGAATGACGCATCATCACGTCTCAACTACTCAACTGATTAACTTGAACTCTTGCATATATAGATTCTCAATTTACCGAGGATGGTTATAGGCCTATTTTCAATTCTTCACGATGTCAGTACCGTACGTCAGTTTACAATTAGATCCTTGCGGAGCACGGGTTACCACCTAGTCTATAATATAATAAAGGAAGGATTTGCTTATACACTTACGGGATAGGAAATTCACGAATGACGCATCATCACGTCTGAACTACTCAACTGATTAACTTGAACTCTTGCATATAGATTCTTAATTTACCGAGGATGGTTATAGGCCTATTTTGAATTCTTCAAGAATTCAGTGGGTCAAGAATTCAGTTCATCAAGTTTTCAATTGGACCCTTGCGGAGCACGGGTTACCTGCTAGTCCAAAATTCCAATATCCTAGAGAAAGCTGAGTGTTTTCTTTTTCTTTCATTTATACATTGTCTCTTTTTGAAGCTAAGGCCCGTTTGCACAAAAGCCGGTTAAATTTCAACCGTGATTAACTCCACAAAAACCAATCAGAGAAGGGTTTCCTTGATAAGAAGGCTTCTGTAATTGGTTCTCTTTGAATAATTCACGATTAAAATTTAACCGGCTTTTGTGCAACCGGCACTAAGTGTTTTATTCAGGTCTTTTTATTTATACAATGACATGCTTTATAAAGGGAGGTGCAATGGGCCACTGCCCAAATCTGTTACCTCTCCTATTATCTATATCCATGGAGAAAAGATAGCTTAAGAAGATATCTCATAGGTCGTTTATGTTCCAAATTATTTCACTGTCAATTAAGTTGGGAGAGGAATAGCACAAGGTTACCTCATTTTTCCTCTCCCTATATCTTTTGATAATGTACTTATTGTATGAATCAATAAAGGATAAATAAATAAACTGTTAACTCAAGCCGATAGTCCTAATGTAGTTATTTTTTGTGAACTTATGAGGCGCTGGTAGTCTCTCATAGTGTAGCCGTTCAGTTGTTACCCCGACTACTTGACACCTGGTCATTTGGCCATAGGCGACTACTTGTACCCTCGTAAAAATATACCATTGCCGTCAAGTTGTTCCCCCCCCCCAACTACTTGACACCTACTGGACCAAAGGTGCCAACTAGTCATGACCGTAAACGACAACTTGACACCTCGCACCCTTCGCGTCAGGGTGTCCCCCCGACTAGTTGTCACCTCCTCAGAGAGGAGACCGGTTTTAAAAGGGTAGTAATCGGGGTGTCAAGTAGTCGAGGTGGCACCTAGTCGCGTTTCCCTCTCATACTGTGCAGTTCTCATACTCACCCGGCCAAAACAATAATAGTTCAGTCTGACTCATTCATTTGTTTATTGATAGACAGAAGTCGACAGTAATCGGCTTGAGTTAACGAAGATCGGCTTGAAATTTGGAACATAAACGACCTATACCATGGGATATCTTCTTATGCTATCTTTTTCTATGCTATTACATGCAAATAGGTCCTCCTCAAACAGGCTACAGCCAAAATCTGATACTTCTCCAATTAAATATTATATGATCTCCTTTTTGTAGTGCGCTATGACGACCAGCAGGGCAAGTATGACGCTGTTGACAGAAATTCGAAAAAGTTCAACAGATGTCTTCCCGGTCCATTCCCCTTGGTTGTGTAACTAGGATATCCTTCGTCTTCCTGGTCCTCTCCTTCCATCTATCTTTCCCTGCATGATGAGCTGCAGAAGAGAGTATCTGGACTCATTTCTCATTGAGGCCGGTTTCCGAGCTCGGGATTTGGCTAAGTTCTAGACTTTAAACAGCTGGAGTAAGAAAATTGCTTTCCGAAACGGGGCGTAGTCGTAGTCATTGTCAAAGTTAGGTTTGAAATAATTTTCAAAAAACTAGAAAATTAAATACAAAATAAAATAATGAGATGATAGTGTAAAGTTTCAGCTATTTTCAATTATTCAGAAATGTTTAATTTCGTCAAGGAAAAACGTTTCCAATTATAGAAATGAGAAAATAAAAACTGCGACTACTGTTATAAAAACTGCGACTACGCCCCGTTTTGGAAAACCAATTTTCTGACTCCAGCTGTTTGAAGTCTAGAACTTAGCTAAATCCCGAGCTCGGAAACCAGCTCTACATAAAACACGTATTATCTTCTAATACTTGTCCTAAGAGTATTGAAACTTACGGATCTTAATGGTGTTCAGAATCTCTTCTCCGGTACAACCATAATTCAAAAGCTTCAATTTTCTAGATCATGTTCAATGTTCATGACTTCATACAGAAAAATAGAGAAAATGTAACAACTCAGAAGTCTAATTTTTGTTGCAATGGTAACATCATGGATCTTGAAAACTTTGATAATCCTATACTATTAAACGAACAATTTCTGTTTAGATGTTTATATGTTTGTATTTCACCGGATCTCGAAAGCGGCTCTAACGATTCTCACGAAATTCAGAACATAGTAGGTTTATAATATAAAAAATCGATTGCACTAGGTCTCATCCCTGGGAAAACTCGCTGAAGAACATTAGAAGGATAATTATTATTCATCCTTGGAAAAACAGCTGAAAATGATTACTTCGTCGTCTGTTGATGATGAATGAGTGAGCGAGTTCATGTGTGTGGGACTGTGTCAAAATTATGACTCAGCTGTTGAGCTTTTGTAATCATTCAATCAGGTACTTAGTGCCGGTTGCAATAAAGCTGAGTTATTTTCAATCCTCATAATTACCAGTAGATCCATCTTTTTGAAATGGTCTTCTCTGATTTGGTTCACATGAAATTAATCAGGATTAAAATTTAACCGGCTTTTGTGAAACCGGGCCTTTGTGAGGGAAATTTTTGAATTCCTCTGGGAATTCTCAATTTTCAATGATTAGATAGAACATTTCTGTATGAACTATGAATGTTATTATAATTTATTCTTTCGTAATAATTTTTTAATGCTTTTTTACTCCAGAGCGAAGCTCGGTCCCCGATATTTTTATTGAAGGCAGCTGTTGCTTTGGATATGCGTGACTTAATCTCTTGTGTCATGTCCCACTTTTCATTTATTGTCGTGAATTTATGATATGGGTCTTAATATGTTAACGTGATTTATGTCATTTCAAGAATTCGCTGTATGTGTCAGTCAGTATAGTAGGTGATGGTAACGTTCTATATTTCATCATTGATTCCGTTTTAAATTCAAAGTCAAGAAATTGTAATTGCCTATAGCTTCACTTAACGGCGTGCTATTTATTCAATTGTAGGTCGATTTAAGCACATACTTCCATTGTTAGATGGCTAAACATAGCTTTGTATTGTTCAAAGTTGACACTTGATAAAAAGTGCAACTAAAAAGTTGCAACCCAATTGCTCAGCAAAAATCAAGGTTGAAGAATTTCTACAGATATAGACAATAATAGAAAAATGCTAGTCTTGTTTGATCAATCCTATTGAAACGATTTTTCGTATGATGTAACTTAAATCTTGTTTGATTAATTTCAATGAAAAATGTCAGCTAGAAAGTACAAGTATGTAACGGTATCTACTTGTTTGATCAACTTTGTCGGTGCTTAGTTTTACAATGATTGAAAAATTACTTATGAATAGTGTGATTGTAATTTATGTTTGAGCAACTCAACTAGCGGTGTGTTCAAAAATAGTTGATTAAGAATATAATTTATGTTTGAGCAACTCAACTAGCGGTGTGTTCAAATAGTTGATTAAGAATATAATTTGAGCGATTCAACTCTAGCGGTGTATTTGAATAGATATGATTGAGAACATTCACACAATTTTTCATGCATGAATAGATTATTGTGAGTTGTTGCCTATTTAGATCTCTATGGAATATTGCAGTGAACTCAATCTCTTCCTCTTTCAATAGGATGGATTAAGATGTAAGATGACCTCTTTAGTTTTTGCATCTCCATTAATCATCACTAATTCTTTCCTTTGTGTTTTCTTTCTGTTCATTGGCTTTTATAATTTAGCCGGTCAACCTCTTTTCAACTCCTTTATGTAGGACTAATACTCTATAATCCCACATGGCCTAATACTTTTCAACCTTGTTTTCTTCATTTTCTTTGAGCCATTCTCTCATATTCCATTTATCTCTAGCCTTGCCAAACTAGTTGAAACTGAGTTCTATTTATAAACGGTTAATTAATATAGTTTACCTACCTAATATAGTTACCTATAGAAGCCTACTTACCATATTCAATGAGAGATTTCTGAACTAGCGCAACATCTTATAAACTACTAATAATAATATTACTTATGAACTGTTTAAAAAACTTCTTATAATATTACTTATAAACTGATGAATGAGTAGGTAGTTGCGCTAAATAAATGTGTGAAGATTTTGTTAATTTTCCTATTGCAATATCGAACATTTAGGGCCGGTTTCCGAGCTCGGGATTTAGCTGTTTCTTGACTTTAAACAGCTGGAGTCAGAAAATTGGATTTTCGAAACGGGGCGTAGTCGTAGTCCAAGTTTAAATATTATTTTTTTCTAAAACTAGAAAATTGAACATAAAATAAAGAGAAAATAGCGTAAAGTGTCATCTATTTTGAACTATTCAGGAATGTTTTATTTCGTCAAGGAATAACGTTTTCACAATAATTGTTATAGAAATGAGAAAATAAGATTATAACGGTTTAATAATTATAATTCACAATATAATTTGTAATTATAATTAATAATTTTATAATTCACAATAACGGTTTTTCTTCGTGGTGAGGGGACATTACAGTCCAAACTTCACCAGGTTGTCAAATAAAGAAGTCATTCTATTTTATAAAACTCTATTCATCATAATTATTTTATTAATTAATTATTTTTTCATTCAATATGAATAATTACCACAATATCAACTTCTCACTACACAAAACGTATTTTATTTGTAAATAATACAATCCGCTAGAATCTAATTAAAAACTTGACAAACTGAAATCTTGACCAATTTAAAATAGGCCTATAACCATCCTCAGAAAATTGAGAATCTTTAATAAGAATCAATATAAGAAAAATTTCATGTTGATCAGCTCAGTAGTTCAGACGTGATGATACGTCATTCGTGAATTTCCCATCGCGTACGTGCATGAACCAGTTCTTTCCTTTATTATATTATAGATTTATTCCCTTTATCATACTATTACTTTTCGTAAAAAGACCACTATTGGTTATTCTTTGACCTCCATTTTAATTTATAATATAATAAAGGAAAGAACTGGTTCATGCACGTATGGGATGGGAAATTTACGAATGACGCATCATCACGTCTGAACTACTGAGCTGATCAACTTGAAATTTTGCTTATATTGATTTTTATTATAGATTCTCAATTTACCGAGGATGGTTATAGGCCTATTTTAAATTGGTCAAGATTTCAGTTTGTCAAGTTTTAAATTAGATCCTTGCGGAGCACGGGTTACTTGCAAGTCTTGAATATCCTATTATATTAAGCGAGCAATTTCTGTATTTATATATCTGGTTATTTTTATATCTGGTTATTCTGTTCAACGGATCTCGAAAACGGCTCTAACGATTTTCACGAAATTTGGAACATAGTAGGTTTATGATATAAAGAGTCGATTGCACTAGGTCACATCCTTGGGAAAACTCGCTGAACGACATTAAAAGGATAATTCATCTTTGGCTGAAACAGATGTGGATAGTAAAAAAGTGAGTGAGGGAGTGAGTATGTGAAAAATCAAAATATCGCATCCCAGAAATTCTTAAGATGACGTATCTGTGCCATCTATGCCATAGCTATGGCTATCTAAGCCATCTGTGAAATATAAACACGATCATTTAAGAGAATTGTGTTCTGTCTATCAATAAATAAAAAAAACGAGCGAAGCTCGGTATATTTGATATAAATCTACTTGATTATGAAATCTTTGAAGATGACAGTGTATTTAAAATTAAATTAAGAGACCTTGAATTTGCTCGCCAGAGAACTGTAATCTCAAATTCAAAAATTACAGGCCTTAAAATCACATACTCAACAATTTAGGCTAATAAATATGATGATAGGGAAATGCTTTTGAATCCTCATTGTAGGCTATTAGGCATATTAATGGAACAATGGACCTAAACAAATTTCCCACGAAGATGCTAAATAATAAATACAATTTTTGCGTAATTCTATTCCAAGATACTGTTTAATAGACCCGCTCACACACTCTCACTCTTTCTTCCTCAATTCCTCTCGCTCTATCTCTCTTTCTCCCCCTCCAACGCACTCTCTCTCTCTCTCTCTCTCTCTCAATCACCCACTCTTTCTCTCTCTCACTGTCACTCCTACCCGCACCCTCACTCACTCCATCCCTCTCTCTTACTCACTCTCTCTCTCCTTCTCCCTCTCCCTTGGTAGAGAGTTAGTGGGAAGGATACTTCGAATATTCTTTCCGAAGAATGGACATTGATATGTCCAAAACTCCGCCAATTTATGTAGATGCATTACAATATTATCTTGTATAGTCATTCCAAATTACTTTTTTCAAATCATTGTACAGTTCAATAATTATTTTCTTAGTTTATGTTATGTAAATTCATCTATAATTTTGCTGTATTGTAAGCTATTGTATATAAGTGTAAAGCCAGTATATATTGTAATCTACATGAATAAAGTACTCAATCAATCAATCTCTCTCAATCACTCACCCACTCTTTCTCTCTCTCACTGTCACTCTCACCCGCACCCTCACTCACTCTCACTCTCTTACTCACACTCTCTCACCCTCTCACTCACTCTCTCTCTCTTTTATATCTTATCTTATCTTTCTGTTCGCTCTCTGCTCACGCTCTCTCTCTCTATCTCTCTCTCCTCTCTCTTCTCTCGAGGTAAAAATAAAGGCAGCTATTCTATTCTATTCTATTCTATTCTCTCTCTCACACACACTCTCTCTAACACACACTCTCTCTATCTTCTCTCTCACACAATCTTTCATCTCTCTCACTCATTGCTGACGTTTTTTCAGATTAGAAGTTCTAATTACAAATTAAATTTTTCTTATTAAACTTGCACTGCAATTTTTCTATACCATTGTGTAATCAGTAATTGTGTGACTTTTAGAAAAAATTCTGATTTTCCTGCTAAGATTTCCTCGTTTCAAGACGAATTTCATCTATTGAAGTTGATGTTTACACAGACTAGAGTTTCCAGGTATACTGTATGTATATTTTCCTTCCAAATCCTTTCCTATACTTCCAGAGCAGGAATATTTTTGTGGAAAACTAGAACTTATAAAAATTAAAAATGTTTATGTATAAACTTCTCAGGTGTTCAAAAACTTCTTAAACCTTTGCCTGTCCCTTTGTGAGGCAGGAGTATTATTATCTTAGTACGTACTATATAATCATATGATAATGGAAAGCTATATTAAAAACAGCTATAACTCCCTTGTTTTCGGGTATTTTTGAAAATGGGACTTACGCTTTAAAGAATTTGGGGTCGCTGAATCCAAATCCGAAATCAGAAATCTTCTATCTATATTTTTAAGGAAGTTAGACTTTGAGAAAAAGTGATGAGTCATAACTTTGAGCAAACGGCGGCGTAGTTGTTAGATCTGTCGGCTTATTCGTAAGATCCCCATGTGAAAGTACAGGAGAGCTGCAAAATATGAAATATGATCTTCAGTAATATGATATTCCAGGAGCGAGGTCTCTGCCGTGTGAAACTGGCCTTAGTGGGTAGGATACTTCGAATATTCTTTCCAAAGAATGAACATTGATATGTCCAAAGCTCCGCCAATTTATGTAGATGCATAACAATATTATCTATTCTATTTATAGTTATTACAAATTGCTTTATTTCATATCATATACAGCTTAATAAATATTTTCTTAGTTTATATTTTTCATCTATAATTTTGCTGTATTGTAAGTTAAGTGTAAAAGCCAGTATATATTGTAATCTACTTAAATAAAGTACTCAATCAATCTCTCTCTCTCTCTCTGCTCGCTCACATCCACTCTCTCTCCCTCTAACTCACTCAATCTCTCTCCTCTCTCTCTCACACACACACTCTCTCCCCTCTCTCACTCTCTCACACACACACACTCTCTCCCCTCTCTCACACACACTCTCTCTCTCCCCTCTCTCACACACAATCTTTCATCTTTCTCACTCATTGCTGACGTTTTTTCGAATAAGAAGTTCTAATTACAAATGAAATTTTTCTTATTAAACTTGCACTGCAATTTTTCTATACCATTGTGTAATCCGTAATTGTGTGACTTTTAGAAAAAAATTCTGATTTTCCTGCTAAGATTTCCTTGTTTCGAACGAATTTCATCTATTAAAGTTAATGTTTACACAGACTAGAGTTTCCAGGTATACTGTATGTATATTTTTCCTTCCAAATCCTTTCCTATACTCCCAATCAGTCATTCTACAAATGAAAATTGATGATAAATTTCAACTATAAACAGAGATATTGTGGAATTTCTCCATATTGAGGTGAAATAAATAAATTCAATAATATAATATAAATAGGAATAGCCTAATATAAATAAAAAATATAATTCATTGCTTAATAAAATATAATTGATTACTTCAAACGAGAATGAACAGTTGAGGCTGTGCAAAGGCTGAAATAGTATATTCGCACCTAGAGCAGAAAAACATTTTTGCCCGTGGTGCGAACGATATTTTTCGCCACACTACAGGTATTGCTGACAAAATAAATAAAGAATACAAAATAAAGAATACTCGTTAAGCTATCGTACCTATCTCTTGATTTTAGTGGTAGAAGATTTGCAGTCAGGATTTCAGATTCTTTTAAAATTTCACTTGGAATACCACAGTCATCTTCAAGCATTTTTGAAAATTCGGAATGCACTAATCAACAATAAATAATTGAATAAAACTGGTTGCGAAGCGAATTAGTTTGATTCGAAACTGGAACTAAAATCATGGCGACTTCAGCTTATGATGAAAGTGGACACTCGCCCGATCTAGCGGATGACTTATTAACTACTTCCATAAGCGGCTGGAAAAAGACAACTTTCTGGCCTAGACCGGAAAAGAAACCCTTTTCTGACGTCGTCTGCAAACAAGGTCTTTCAGATCTACGTAGGGACTGGAAAACAGCTGCTTTCTGTGCAGTGTGGCGAAAATAAACTTTCTACTGGTGGTATTTTTCAAAGTTTTTCGATTTGTATACTATCAAGCTATCAAAATGAGAAAGTTTTCTCAGGAAAACAATTTTTTTCCAATCGTTACTTTTTGAGATATGAGCGCCTGAAGTTTAAATTTTTGGGACAGAACATTTCAAGCTCGGTAAGAGATAAATCCATGAGATTTAGAGGATAGATTCTTCATGGTATTGTTGATCTAATAAAACGAAATTTTCTGAAAATAAGAATTTTTGAGAAACTTATTACTTACTAAAAATGGCCAAAAATAACTTTTAGATGAGCTATTTTCGGTCATTTTTGGTAAATTGAATAACTTTCTCAAAAATTGATATTTTCAGAAAATTTTTGTTTTATTAGATCAACAATACCATGAAGAATCTATCCTCTAAATCTCATGGATTTATCTCTTACCGAACTTGAAATGTTTTGTCCCAAAAATTTTTAAAAAATTCAAAATTTTAAATCATCACTCCTGGACCGAAAATCAAGTGACGAAGCAGTGTGAGATTACATAACCTTATCTTTTGGACAACATTAACATTTTATCAAAATTTTTGGAGAGAAATAGTACAGGCTCAGCCTAGTTTTTCCTCCAATGTCATGATTGTATTATGATTATAGTATTTTATACAATAAATGGAAATGGAATGAAATTTAAACTTTAGGCGCTCATATCTCAAAAAGTAATGATCGGAAAAGAAATGTTTTCCTGAGAAAACTTTTTCATTTTTATAGCTTGATAGTATACAAAAATGGAAAAACTTTGAACAATAGGTGAGAAGGTTTATTTTTAGCCTCTGCACAGCCTTAATATCTCATCAATAAAACTGTATCAGCTACCGTCTATAGAAGGCATTGACAAGACAGAGGATCGGCAACGTTGTACTGTTATATTTCTCCACTGCCATTATATCGTGGACATCACCAACGGTGTTTTAGTTATCCATGAATACTCATTAACAAAAAAATCAAGACCAAACTTCGACCTTCCAATAAAAAAATTACAACTATTCATACATCTCGTTTTCAAGTATACTATTATTCTAGGATGAGATTGACTTCATACTGTCAGCATTAGTTTAAATGGGAAGCATTGCTGTTATATACAAGGAATGCTGACAGTTTAAAGTGAACTCCACTATATGACAGTCCTTCAAATCTCTTATCGAGTTGCATTTTGACGTAAACCAATTTTTGGCAATTTTTTTCGTCAAAGCTTGTTTACCAACACAACATAAAAACAGAAAACCCCCAAATATTTACAATAATTTATCTCGTAGTACGAAAAAAATAGTAGTATTGTAATATTTTAGTAGTTTTCTGTCAATACATGACGCTAATCTAGAAGAGAAATAGATTCATGACCTTATGGATGCGGGGTCAAAATTTGACAATGAAATAACTTTATCATTGATATAAATTGTATGGGGTAAGATCTAAATATAACAGTGATACGGTATTCATACAAATTGATTGTTATAGCTCAAATTTTATGTGTATACTAAGATGAGGTGAAAATTCACCTCTGCCTGTCAATGAATGTTGTAAATTTACTCTATCAATAATTTACCGTAATGAATGATTTCATATGAATATAGTTCTTACTATGTAGGTTACTATATAGTGAGGTCCACGTAAGATGACAATAATTTGATTAAAAAAATAGTGTTGCTATCATTGTCTCTCATTCGACAAAACAGATGTCGCTATTCCTTTCTAGGAATTCCTTTCTTACTGGCAATTGGGAGGTACCGGGTTCGATTCCCGGGCTGGCAAATCATTTTTTAATAGTAGTTTCATCGAATTTCCATCTAGCTGTTAACCCTGTTGTCAATGTCTGCAGTAGCAGAAATCTTCGGGGTGATTTACAGCATTTATTTAGGATTTTCGTTAAATAATAATTATATAAGAACTTTAAATTTCCATGGAACCGGTGACTTATATTGGAAATGGAATAAAAAAAATTACAATTGAAGTTCAGTTTACATTGAATTCAAATTATCTTTGTAATTGAAATATTCATGTTGAAAGTAAGCTTACATCAAATTTCCACCTAGAAAACAAAATATCTTGAATTAATATAATGCGAAGTACCGTGATCTGATCATTTTTACCAAAAATGAATTATATCAACTATCCACTACAGGATATAAAAATTATAGAATTTATTGTTCAATCATTGTAAGATATATTTTCTCCACGCATGAAATATAATTATTGATAATTTTTAACAAGTATGAACAGTTGATAGACCGATTACATCGGATATAGCGGTATCAGCTATCTTCTATTGAAGGGAGTGGCAAGGCAGAGAATCGGCAACGCTGCTCTCCTACCTTTATCCACTGCCATTATAACGTGGACCTCACTATGAGAATTTTATTCAGCCTCGATTTCGTAAACGGTATTTATGTATGTGAGAACATAGGCCCGGTTGCACAAAAGCCGGTTAAATTTTGACCGTGATCAGTTTCACAAAAACCAATCAGAGAAGGCTTTTACGAAAAGAAGGATTCTGTGATTGGTTCTCGTGAAATTAATCACGATTAAATTTTAACCGGCTTTTGTGCAACCAGCACATAGTTTACGAGGTATAAAAGCCTACGCCAAAACCCTGACAATGTTACTTATTGAAATAATGTTACCCTTGACACATTTTATCAAATTTTAACTCTGGATTAATGTCTATAGAGTAAGATTAACTTGAAGCTGTTAGCATTGGTCTAATGGAAAGCGTTGAGCATTATAAGGAATGCTCAATGCTAACAGTAAAAAATTAGTTAAATTATAGACTCATAAATGTATTTATAATGTAAAACACTCAACTTACTCTTTGAGCACATTACAATATTATATCTATTGGTTATTTTTTTACAATATTCATTTTTTTATAAATGAAGACAATATCCAGTGATAACGGAATTTGAATCGTATCCAAATTGAGTTTGAATCGTCTTCTTAATCCTCATAATATAATAATCAACAAACCACACAACTCATTCTTGAAGGCATATTTATATCTTTCAACTAGGTAATACAATTATTGATAATGAGCTTCATTTTACTCCACTATTACGTAATCGCCCTAATTGGAAAAATATATATATTTCAAACCAACAACAAACAATATAGGATTCATTTTTGAAGGGCAAATACTCTTGTATCTATTGGCCATTTTATATGAATTGACCGCACAACTAATGATAACCAATGTTAAATTCACTCTATTACTTATGACGTCATCCTCTGGAAAAAAATACGATTTGGCAGCATGAAGTTATTGTATGATTTACGTCGTCAACGATTTCTAAAAAAATAATAATATCAGATATTCATTACAAGCTCTCATCATGGATGACTTCCTACTCAAGCAATCATGACAGTTTTAATTGAATCCCCCTAATCTGATATTTTTCTCTCGTTATAGGATCGGCATCAACACCGCTTCATAGTACATAGCTTCCCCTCATTATTCCTACAGTATTCAAGCAAACCAGTCGTGTTTATTAGATCCCTAGTTTTGGGTTTATCATTTAGTTTTCACAAGTTGTATTCAAGCTTAGATTTATTTCTCTACTAGTCTATAATTATTGAAGCTTTAGCGTAGTTGTGTTTACACAATTCACATTAGTTCGGAGTTAATTCTTCACGAGTGACATTCAAGCTACAGAAGTGTTTCATGTTTGAAGCTTAGAGAGTTCAGTTTCTAGTTTTCTACGAATTGCATCAAGACTAACGTTTCACAATATTTCTACAGTTGAATCTTCACTAGTTTTCAACGATTCCTGTGTTACTACGTTTTATATATGTTTTCTACAACTATCTAGACTATAATATGGACTACCTAAAATTATTTTCGAGTTATGTTTTCTTAGTTTCTTACGATTTCTACTCATGATTGACAGACAATAATCTCTAGAGAGTCATAGTCTATCGATATCCGTTTTCAGTTTTCTACATTCACTATGTTTTCTGTTTTCTGCGATTTCTTCATATCAGAGAAAACTTCTATAATTTAAACTATAATTAAAACTTCCATGCTGTATTCTGTGATATAATCTACAAGTTTGAGTTCACTTGCTCAGTGTTCTACAAGGTTTAATAGCCCTACTCAAGATCCTTGAGTTACGGTACATATCGATATCCATTTCTATTTTTCTGCTTATCTACAACATTGACAGTACCTGAACGTTTCTAGAGTTTTCTCAATCTACAAGACAGACACAAATTTCGGAGTCAAATCGATTTACGCTTCTAGTCTACTGTATTCTCTATTCTTAGTTTTCTATACCGACACAGTCTAAAAAATTGACAGTCACAGTTTCTAGAGTTTAATTTCCCACTACGTTTTCTACATTTTTTCTATGTTACCCAAGTTCTCTACGTTCTCTTCGGTCCCCACATTTTTTACCTCTTCTACGTTCTGTATGTCTCCTTTGTTCTCTACATACTAGTCCTATATTTTCTACTTCCTTTATCATCTATATATTATATACCTTTTCTAACTCCTATATCTTCTACCACATTTTCTCGTATATTTCCTACGCCTCTTACATCTTCTACATCTCCAACATTCTCTCCTACCTTCCCTACGCCTTCTATATCTCCCTCGCTTCCTGTATCTACTACATAATTAGAACGTCCTCTACATCTTCTACTTCTTCTAGCCTACATCTTGTACTACTTCTACATCTTCTAGCCTATGTATTCTAAATCTTCTAGCCTACGTCTCCCACATCTCTAACGTCCTCTTTACGTTCCCCAAGTCTTCTACTTCTAGACTCCATCTTCTACATCTTGTAGCCTAACGTCGTCTACATCTTCAACATCCCCCACGTTCCCAAAAGACTTGTACAAGCCGCCGGCGCCATGTTTGTGTTTGTTACAGAGCCGCAAACCATCGTGCTACCGGCGAGCATCGTAAGCGAGCCGGCGTCAGCGGCGGAGGACGACAAATGTTTTGTGCGCTTCGTGACTAAGATGCTGCTGGAGCTGTTGGGTGTCTGTCTGCTGCTGCTGATTGTGCTGATTGTGCACTTTCATGAATGGCCATCGTTGCGCACGATGCGCGTCATGAAGCGGCTCCCCGGGCCGCCTGAGGCGTTCTTCTTCGGCCACTCGCCGACGCTGGCCAAGATCAAGTTTGAAGGTAGGAGGTCACTTGTCAAATTCAATCAATCAATAATTTTATTCAATTCAACACATAGAAGAAATCAAAATACAAAAAATCAGGATCAAAAATGAATGTCTAATAGAATACAAAATAGAGGCTTCTTCATGGTGAGGTGTACTGAAAAGAAAGAAAGGAGGAAAAATACCTATAGTGAAGTCCACGTTATAATGACAGTATTTGATCAACTTTGGTTTTGCTATCCTTGTCTATATATTTGTCTATATTTGAGGGTTGAGTGTAAGAGAGGGCCGGCTGCGCCTTAACTCCGCCCTCCCAGGTAAAAATAAAGGCAGCTATTCTATTATATTCTATTCTATTCTATTCTATCATTCGACAAAGACGGTGGTACTATCCTTTTCTAGGTCCACAATGATGACAATTATGTTTTTGACAGTGTAGAAATATAATTAGTTAATGCAGAGAATCGGCATGGCTATTCTTCTATCTTTATTCACTGCCATTATAACGTGGACCACACTATAGCCAACTATGGTTTCCCATGTGAAAGGCAGGTAGAGGGTATAAAAGTAAGGAATGAAAAGGGTGAAGAGGAGCGGAAAAGGAAAGAATTAGAAAAGAAGGTAGGGAAAAAAGAGAAAAAATATGAGCAAAAACTGTAAGCGAGTCCACGTTCAACAAAAGTGGTTATCTAAAAGAATAATGGTCTTGCAAACAGTAGTTAGAGCAGAAATCTTGAGACTCATATGTCGATGGAAAAGTTACTGTGGGCCCAGGTTTTTATTTCTAGTTTAGTTTTTCTACTAATCTTAGAGTCTATGAGGAAGTGGTCCGGAATAAGGTTTATTATTTTAGTGCCTATATAGATCAACTGTTTCCTTAAACATTCAATATTGGTGTGATATGTGACATATATCTATTAGTAGTGGGCCTTAAATTATAATAAAATTGAATAACTATCTTGAAAATTGATATTTTCAGAAAATTTTTGTTTTAATAGATCAACAATACCATGAAGAATCTATCCTTTGAATCTCATGGATTTATCTCTTACCGAATTTGAAATGTTCTGTCGCAAAAATATAAACTTTAGGCGCTCATACCTCAAAAAGTAATGATCAGAAAAAAATGTTAACCTGAGAAAAAATTTTCATTTTGATAGCTTAATGATATACACATCGAAAAACTTTGAAAAATATCACGAGTAGAAAGTTTATTTTTAGCCTTTACACAGCCTTAAGTGCGAGGAAAGTGGGATTTATATTCTATCAAGTATTCATTTACGGTTTTTATAATAATTGGCCTATTGTCATTACCTTAAAGTCACTGAAAAACCATCTCGGTAGGGTACAATCTAGGTTTGTTTAATAAATTTTAATGATCAGTTTTTGCACCACAAAAATAGTTCCTCAATAACACAGTAATTATATAAATGATCTTTAATAAATAATAAATTCCAGTAATTATATAAATGAATAAATGAAGAGATTAATTCTTGAGATTGCTATTGTTCTATGGCCACTCGCCGACGCTGGCCAAGATCAAATTTATTTATTCACCAGCCGTCAGGCGCGCTTCGCTCGCCGTATCCGTCTAGCCCGGGGGCTCCGCCCTCTGGACCCCCGACTGGATCGTCCAATAATGAGATCAGCAGCCTCGCTTCGCTCGCCTGCATTTTTCATGTGAGCATTTTTATCATATGTTAGGAAGATCCAGTCGGGGGTCCAGACTGAACGTCTGGCTAAACAGATATGGCGAGCGAAGCGAGCCTGATGGCTAGTAATATAATATTCTCAGGAATAGCTCTGATTAAAGTAGCAGTGGCTAATCAATTTTCCCGCGATAAATTTATTTCAATCTTCAACTTAATGCCAACCTGACAAAATTATTTAATTAGTTACCAGTTAACAACTGTTTCGAAGAGGTACTCTCTCTATATTATAGTTCTATAACATAATTATGGTATGGACATTTCATAGCCACTCTAATACAACCTTATAAGGTGTTAGTCTTTGACATTTTTTCAATTTAAAATTAAGGAATAAGAAGAACATACATGCTAAAAAACGAACTTTTAACCCTTTAAAACCACCTTAGAGTTTAAAATATTGCCAAAAGATCTTAGTGCGCCTCTAAAATGGCCAACTGAACATACCTACCAAATTGAACGTTTTTGGTCCGGTAGATTTTAGTTCTGCGAGTGAGTGCAGTGAGTGAGTCAGTGAGTGCCATTTCGTTTGATATAATTATAGATTATCATTTACAATCAACCTTAAGGACAAAGAAACAGACTACAGTCCAAAACTTCTTCTCATCCCCAATCATAAATAAATTGTCCAAATAAGGTTAGTGCGACTTTCCAATTCAAAGTGAGAGGTCATTGTGTCAAATTATAAACCGAATGTTGAATGAATGCATCTTCAATAAATGAATAAAATAAATGAAGATTAGTAATTCATCGTAGATGAAAGATAAAAATCTTTAAAACGTTCTTCTTCGACCACTCGCCAATGCTGGCCGGATTAGGTTCACGAAGGTGAATGATGATTGTTCGAATGTTCAAGTGAACAAGTAAACAAGTTAACAACTTGTTCGAATGATCATTCTTATCAAACTATATAACTTGATACCTTTTAGCAAACGAATTATCATGGATGAATAGATTAAAACTCATGAATGATTCGAACCTCTTAGTTTGAGTCTAGATTGAGTTTTGAATCTCAATCTCAATAAGTTTAGTCTAATCTCAGGCAAAAATGGCTTATATCTCTGTGGTCCAATGAATATGCTGTGATACTGGAACTTGACTGTGAAATACGTAATTGGCTTAACCTTCAATCATTGATATCCTAGCTAGATCAACATTCAATCATCAACATAGAAATATCAGTGAATGAATTTATTGAATTCAGAACTAATCTTAAAATTAAAAAGCTATTATGCTATAAATATTGATTACACAATTTCCTTGACCATCAATGTTAACACATTCTGGGTTATCAGCCGGGTTAATTAGTCAATTACTTTATGATGATAAATTGATACTGTAATGAACATTAATTTATCAATCCTCATTAACTCTACTAATAGTTCCTACTTCATTGATGAAATATTATATCGATATTACTACTTGATGAATATTGATAGAAAATAAAATATTATAGATAATGGTGCTATTTTTGTTCGTCATGACATAGAAAAAAATCTTATTGTTCTCGTTTTCTGAGAATGTTTGACATGTTTCCTGCATCATTGCAGAAAAGTCAAAACAATTTATAAATAATATTATAATTTATTAATCACTGATATTTTGTGATAGATTGATAGATAAGTTTAAATTCCATAACATACTACCTATTTTAATTCTGTTTAAGAAAAAAATTATAAAAATTATAATTCTCATTTTTATCTCGATATCCAAAACCAATTAATACTGTATTACTTTCAAATCTTCTTGAATTAGCAGGGCTAATTTCTTTAATTATGAAATAGAATTACAGTACCCTTTGAAATTTATAAAAATAGAATAAGAATACAAATTATAACAAGTCATTACATCATCAGAAAACTTTAACCTTCGGTTATTGCTGGTTTTCAATGTTGATATTATAGAAATATTGACTAATTTCCCTGAATATTTGTGTCACTGAAATTTCTATTCCATTAATACATTAAAACTTTTGATGTCTGGCATGTTTTGAGATGTAAAAAATTAACAAGATTAAAAAAAATCAGAATCTACAAGCTGAATAAGTAGGATTCCAGAGATATTCCAGCATCAAAGATTTCAATAACAGATAATTAGAACAATTCAGTATGATACAACCAGTCCCAATAATTTATTATGCCAGTAATTCATTGTGTGAATCAACTGCTTGTTGTTGTACTGTTTTCTTTTATCATTACAAATTATTTCAATTTTCGTTTCATGTATTTATACATAGTAGAAAAATTACAACATTAGAAGGCTTACAGATTCCTGCCAAAACAAGCCTCAGTGGAAATCGATTTTTTACACAAATATAAACTAAATTAATAAGAAAAATAGATAAAGAAAAAGAATAATAAAATAGTTTGGAACGAGCATTATAAATAAAAAATAACATATTTCCATATTCCATGATAGCCCCTCTTCTACAATATTAAATCTATTTTCACTTTTGAAAGTGATACTTTACTATTAAAATTTTGATTTTATTAGGAGATATTTTTGACAGGGGGTGATGACCGATTAAGCTCCAAGCTTGAGCGTTGGTGAAGAGAATAAGGACTATGATGAAAAATGATGAGATCACATTGAAATTGATAATGATAAAAATATGAAAAATGATAGTAATAGAATATAGAACATCATTGTGATGCTTCAACTAATACTTCAATGATTTACTATTCAATTCTTCTTCCACACATTTATTCCTTATGATATTCAAATTCATGTGATAAGCTACCAATAATAAGAAGTGATATTTCTATCGTCTCATTACAGATTTGCTGGTTTTTTTCGGCCAGCTAATACGGGAGTATCCACCTGTTTTCAAAATATGGACACTTGGCATTCCAATAGTTGTTCTAACGGAACCAGAAGACGTTGAGGTGAGTTATAATATTGATTTAAAAAAAAAATACACAAAATATAATAATAATTGAAAAATCCCGGCCCGGGCAACATATGTATCTCGGGCCACTCCCGTGTTTCGGATGGACACGTTAAGCCGTCGGTCCCGGCTGCCTGAAAGCAGTCGTTAGGTCATGTCAGAGGCTCTGAAATTGATCAGTTGCGACCTGAAAACTCTGACACCAGACCTGACGAGCCAACCAGGTCACACGATATTATTATTATTATTTACAAAATGAACAGACTAAGAAGACCAAAAGAGTTAATAAATGCATCAATCAAAAATTTTTGGATGAGGCCTAATAAATATTTATTCAAATTGAATCAAAATGTCTCTTCGAGAAAAATCTAATTGGCTCTCACGATTTTTTATGAAAATTACCATGGGTGAATGATTTTTTAAAATTTGGTTTTTTCCTCTGTATAGAGATCATACTTTTGAAAATCAAATTTCCCATCCTTCATGAAAGCTCAAATCGAGTGTTTTCCAATTTTAAAATGCTAGATACTACGTTATGTAAATTATTTCTGGGATTCCATCATTTTAAAGAACTCTAAACATGTTCTATACTGTATCTGTGCTAAAATAGTTACAAAACAATTTGATAGAGCCTAAGATGAAATAAATAGATTTTAGGTAAGGCAGATGGCTTTATTGTTTAAGTTAATACTTTATATTTGATATTGTGTGGAGACTCTGATCATATACTCTATTATTATCATTAATACCTCATTATACTCTTATAAAGAATAATTGATTATTGCTACCCTATCAAAAAGTTGAATTATATCACAGCAGATTCTCTAAAACAAATATAAATCAGAACCACTATATTATGAGTGATAGCTTTGTCTCGATAATTTATCATCTTCTATGAATTATAAAGTGAATTGAAAATATATATTTGTCAAAAGTTGAGCTATGCTACTTGAATCCTATACAATAGAATGTATTTATCGTCAAAGGATTATGAATAAAGTCGATCTATGAATAAAGTCGATTTGGATTCCAAAGCTTAGATTGTGAGTGGATTGAATTGAGATTTTAGTTTCATTAGAAATAATTATTGCTATCTTATAGATTATTGTCAAACGATTTAATCAATTGATTTTAAAATATTTGTGTTTCAGGTATTACTGAGCAGTGTTCAGTACATAAAAAAAGGAATCGACTACGATGCGTTCCTAGACTGGCTGAATGAGGGTCTACTTGTCAGCACAGGTGAGTCCTTGTTTACACGAAATAGTAAATGAATAAATATGACCAGTTTTCTCGAAATGAATCTATAAAATACAATTACTAACCAAACTGAGTCCCCTGTGGGTTGGGGGAGCTTTGTTGGGATCGACTCCATCGTACTCAAGAATGTGTTGAAAACCAGAATTCATCCACAACAGTATCCATGCTTGTCAAAGGAGGCGACTAAAATGGACCTCAAGGCAACTCCAGAAGTTGCCTTGCCTTCAAACCCACGTGATCTGCCAAATAAGGGCAGTTTCGGAGGGGCGGAAAGAAAAAGCTAAGAGACCAGAGATGGGTGAAATTCCAGGCACAAATGTGGGTCAAGAGGCTGAGTCGAGGGTGCCCTAGAAGCAGTTTGGCGTCCCCTCTCTCAGCGGTAGGACCTACAAAAAGGCCAGGAGTGGAACTCACGTTGATCACGAGTTTGTGGGTGGAGAGGCCAAAACTCATCACTGCTCAAAGAAGGGCGGCCATTTAGGCAAAACTTCTTGGGAGAGGTGAGGCTTTTGACCCTGCGAAGTTTTGGAGGGGCAAAAAGAAAAACCCAAGAGACCAGAGATGGGTGAAAAACCAGGCACAAATGTGGGTCAAGAGGCTGAGTCGAGAGTGGCCGGGCGCCGGGCGCCCTAGAGGTAGTTTGGCATCCCCTCTCTCAGCGGTAGGACCTACAAAAAGGCCAGGAGTGGAACTCACGTTGATCACGAGTTTGTGGGTGGAGAGGCCAAAACTCATCACTGCTCAAAGAAGGGCGGCCATTTAGGCAAAACTTCTTGGGAGAGGTGAGGCTTTTGACCCTGCGAAGTTTTGGAGGGGCAAAAAGAAAAACCCAAGAGACCAGAGATGGGTGAAAACACAGGCACAAATGTGGGTCAAGAGGCTGAGTCGAGAGTGGCCGGGCGCCGGGCGCCCTAGAGTGTTTGGCATCCCCTCTCTCAGCGGAAGGACCTACAAAAAGGCCAGGAGTGGAACTCATGTTAATCACGAGTTTGTGGGTGGAGAGGCCAAAACTCACCACTGGTCAATGAAGGGCGGCCATTTAGGCAAAACTTCTTGGGAGAATAAATAAATAAATAAATATGATTTTATTGCCGTTAAATTCTTAGAACAATAGGCAAAGTCAAATATTGATTACAGTAAGACAAAAGATAAAATCAAATTTTACAGCAACTGTACATACAAAATTACATTACTGAGTCTTAAAAATAATACAGTATCTAAGTGAACTGTAAGTCAATTGGATTTTTCAAATACATTAATAAATTCATTTGAATGTACAAAACATATTCCTTACAGCACAACTTGAGCCTTAGAACAATATATAAATACAAATAGAAACCTCTTAACTCTAAGCAACAAAATATTTTACTCTCAAAGAACTCTTCAACACTATATAAAAGGATTTATCACAAGCCAATTCAATAATTCGTCTTAAATTTCTTTTCTGTCTCTAATATTAAATCTGTAGGTAATTTATTGCAAATTTTTATACCAAATGTATCATAACTTTTGGCTGTTTTGGATAACCTATGATAGGGAATATCAATCCTATGACAATTTCTTGTGTTATAGCTATGAGTTTGATGCCTTAATTTTAAATGGATGAGTTTTTTTTAACATGCAACAATACAGTATATATGTAAAAATTCACTATTGTCATTATTCTAAGCTGGACGAAAAGAGGCTTACAGTGTGCTAGTCTATGAGAATCAGTTAAAACCCTGACCACCTTCTTTGCAATAATAAAATATTCCTGCATGACTACTTTCCCCACAATAGTATGCCATATGTTGCAATACTCTGAAAAAGGCAAAATATATCGATCTGAAATAATTATCTGGAACATGATTTTTCAGTTGTCTGATCAGATAAATCACTCTTGAAAATTGCTTGATATATAATTAATATGAGCTTCCCAAGTCAAATATCTGTCAATGAATATCCCAGAAATTTTACATCGCTTATTGCATCCACACAATCTAAGCCACCTCTAAGGGTGAAGTGCATAGTCTGTGTTTTATTCTCGTTGAGCATGAAGCCGTTAGCCCTAAACCATGTCGCTGCTTGTATCAGAGTGGTCTCAGTTAGATTTTTAAGATTTTGAAGGTCAGTACATTATTGATAAATGTTGTGTCATCAGCATACAGTATTGTCGGCAATTTAGAACAGGGAAGGTCATTTATCATAAGAATAAAGAGCAATGGCCCGAGAACTGATCCCTGTGGGACACCGAATTTTACACATGCTACATCTGATCTCTTATCTCAATACACACCACTTGTCTACGTCCCACAAGATAAGTTTTAAATAAGCTAAGATCTGCTACACAGACGCCATAAAATTTCAATTTATCCAGTAAATTTCAATTTAATCCAGAGGTGAGGCTTTTGACCCTGCGAAGTTTTGGAGGGACAAAAAGGAAAAACCAATAATTAATGTGATTCAATGTATCCCGTCGGTATATCTGATATATTATATTATTTATTGTTTATTCTTGTTAATAATGATTATTTTCATAATTGAGATAAAATATTCCAGTATAGTGTGGGGTCCACGTTGTAATGACGTGGAGAAAGATATGAGAACAGCATCTCCGATTCTCTGCCTTGCCACTACCTTGATTTTAATCAAGTGCTGACCTTATAATGTGTATCTCTCTATAGAATTATTATTCATTATTTTACAAAGGCGACTTTTTAGAAGTATTTTAAGCGTAGGTGATGAGGAATGGGATGAATGATAAAACATGAAGGTAGAGTTATGAATGAATAAAAATTATAAGTTATGCTATCCAATTGAATAGAATCACTTGGAAATGGAATTGTATATTCGTTCATGTTTCCAAGACTTGTCGAAATAAATTATATTGTTCTCTTTGTTTCCAGGATCAAAATGGCAGTACAGACGAAAACTGCTGACGCCAGCATTCCATTTCAAAATTCTGGAGCACTGCATTCCAATATTCAACACAAACGGAGCTCTGCTTTGCAATGAACTGCTAGAAACAAAAAACGAAGAGATCGAAATTGAGCCTTTCATTTCAAAGTGTACACTGGATATAATTTGTGGTAAGAGCAGCCTATTTCTTCTGTTAGTTTTTTTCAGAATTTGAGAAATAGCAGTAGCCTATTTGTATGGAAAATTAAAATATAGTTTTTACTTTGTATGAAAAATTGAAATCAACCAAAAGAGGGTTGGAAACGTTCTACTTCAAACCAATGCGTTTTTCATATTGAGGTAAAATATGTGTTTTCATGTTTAACTCGTATTTGTTTGTCACAAATTGAATACCTAATAGAGTTTTTATGAAATCGTCTCAAATTTTCATACTTTTTTGCATAAAAATATCGGGCAAAATGTGAGGGAGGATTATAATATTATTTATTTATTACAATGTCAAGGAAGACTACAGGCATACGCCCAAATCAGTCTCACTACCTACTATTCACCAGCAAAATGAACATGTAAGAAATAAAAAATAAATAGTAATACAATGAAAGATACGGAAGATAATATTATGATATTACATTCATACAGTGTGTGCTGTGAAGCAATTAGGTATAAATAATAACATAAGGATAATTAATATAAGCATGGTGAATGGAAAGCATGTGAAAGTAAAGATCGATTGAAATAAAATAACTAATATTAATACAGAAATTGAATTATGTTAAATTTGTATTTAAATTATGTTATTGATAGGGCCTTTTATAACTGCAATATTGTTCACGCTGTATTTATGTAAAAATAACGGCCTATCATGCACCGTAGGTAGATGGAAAATATGACTAATAAATTTGAAATTGTTTTTTTTTAATCAATTTGAAGTTTTGAAACGAAAAACACATAAAATGGATGCTTTAATAAACTGAATTTCAAATCATTTCCAAATTTGGTGAAAAAAAGTTCTATTGTTCAGGCTTTAATTATTGTTGAGCATAGATCTTTCTCAAGCTCTATCTCAAAGTTTATCGAGTTAGATAAAGATCTATCTCAGATACCTCTCAAGAATAATGAAAAATCACAATATATATTGAGAAGAATACTGTATTTTTTCTAAATAAACACGACTAGCTTCGACATTTATGTCATTCTCAAGAAGTGTTTTTTCAAATGAGTTAATTTTCCAACATCAAGAGGAATGTTGGTTGAGGATGAGGAATCTATTAGCTACAATTACTACCGTGTTATTATATATTCCTTCACAGAGAAACGCAACAAGAGAGTGTTTATAATTTTACTATATTCAAAATATATGTCTTGAAAGTTACCCTCTATGATTTTAACATGTCATTCCAATATTCTGTAATCAGTTCTACAATTTATTGATTAATTTTTTTCATAAACTTAAAATTTTGTTTCAGAGGCAGCTATGGGCTGCTCATTGAGAAATTTGCCAGACAAAGGAGAACAGTATGTGAGAGCTACAAAAAAGTGAGTAATCAAATACAAAACATAAATCAATTAATTAAGAGAGACTAGAAGTCTATTCAAATGAAATCTATTAACATAATAGAAATAACAATATATCAAAATTAGGATACTGGATATTATGGAATCCATCAGAGGAGGTGCTCCGATATTTATTTTACAGTGACAGTGACTTTAAACTGTTGACACATTCCATATAATAATAATACTGAGGGTGATGCCCACATAAGCTCTTCGGCTCGTGCGTGGGTAATGAGTGAGAGGGATGATGATGAGAGATGATGACTACTTTTTAGGTAGAGGGACCGACGACTTATCGTCTCCTCCGAAAGGAAGAGTTATAAATAATAACATTAATTTCCAATCAATGCCACCAGTTTAAATTGTATTTCACTATAGTATGGGTGAGACAATATTGGGCGTTTCGCAAGCGTTTTTTCAAGCGTCAACCCAATCAGTTAATTGAAGAGCTTGCTGCCCTGCCGACTCTAAAAACACTGTCTGAAAATGACTGGAAACACCGTATGGTCTAGCCCTTGGCTTACAATTTGAAAAAATAAAATGGTATGGAAATATACTTTATCAGGTGAAGTTGGGACGATAAATACCTCTGTTGTAACTTCGAATATTCTTAATCGAAAAATAATTAATACTTTAATATGGTCTTTACCACTCAAAAACTCTGATGGAAGTTGATAATATTTTATTAAAATGTATGAATTCAGGGCTACTCTCTTGTATTTATAAAATAGAATTAAGTTATAGTACCTTTTGAAATTGATAAAATAGAATAAGAGTAGTAGTTATAATTTGTATCCTATCCTATTAATTTCAATAGGTACTATATTCTATTTGATAATTTTAGTTGAATTGAACCACTCTATATAGAGATGCATGTTATTATCACTAATATAATTAGGTTCAAACAGGAAAAAAAATCTCATAGATCATTTGTTCATTCTCGATAGGTACCGTAGTGGTTATTTTTTGACAGTGACATTGAATAATCTTATTATTCAATTTTTACAAAGAAGCACTGATTGGGAGAGAAAAACTAAGGATACTCCTTGTACTGTTTCTTTCCCAAATTTAGATAACATTTTAAAAGTACAAAATAAAGTTCACTTTACTAAAATTTAGTTCATTTTCACTCAAAAACAACGAAAACTAAGATTTTAAATTTTGACGGTTGAAAACAAAATAAAAATAAAAAATATCACACTCAAATCGCCATTAATTGGAAAATGTTTGAGTGATTTTACAAAATTTAGAGCCAGAAAAAACACAACTCACTATTCAGCACAGCTGATCATTTTTTGATATACTACAATTACTCTTGTATCTTCATAGATAACAGGATAGAATTGAGTCTACATAGTATTAGAATAGAGAAAATATAGCAAAAGTAATCATATCCCATGGTATAGGTCGTTTATGTTCGAAATTTCAAGCCGAATTCTTGTCAACTGGAGCCTGGTTTTGTTGGGGAGAGTGTAAGAACGGCACAGTATGAGAGACTACCAGCGTCACTAGCTTCACCAAAAATAAATGCTAGGACTATCGGAGTTAACAGTGAAATTTGGAACATGCTGTACGCCCTGTATCGCCCTGGATATCTTGTTATCTTGTTATGCTATCTTTTTACCATGGTACTGGTATTTTTTACAGTGATGTTGATTTTTTATTGATAGCCTTTAACTTACTATCAATTAATTTTTATTGTATCTTCATTGATATAAGTATCAGTTTATGGTAAGTAAACCTTGCATTGTTCAATGATGAAATAGTTATTTGTGCAACTAGTGCGCAAAGTGACAGTTTGCTGCACCGAAAGAAACGTTTACGCCCGAGCCGTAGGCGAGGGCGGAATGGTTTCTTGATTGCAGCAGAGGAACTTTGCGCACGTATTTCACATTAAGTTTTTCCTACAGTTACTATTGAATATGAAAAGTGGGTAATTATGGGTAAAATTGCCTGAAATGCATCAAATGTTTTTCTGTGTAATTTTATTATTGATAAAAACCTTAATTTATTGTCAAATTGAATAAAAATGTTGTTCTTGGTTATAATATATAATAGTAATAATTAGCGCGTTGTGCTTGTTTGCACCTCTGCTCACTATAGCAGCCACAGCAGTCACTGTTCCAACTTCATTTTGATTTTGCTGCACTGTTGCTCTCCTATAACCTACTAAGTATTTTGCATTGCCATGTTGCAAATCTGGGGTGCAGAAAAAATTTTCCCGCACTAGAGCGGAAAAGTGATTCTTTGCGTTCTGTATCAGCAGCAAGGCACACCACTTTCAGCGTAACTGTAGGAAATAGTTATTTGTGCAACTAGTGCGCAAAGTGTCAGTTTGCTGCACCGAAAGAAACGTTTACGCCCGAGCCGTAGCGAGGGCGGAATGGTTTCTTGAGTGCAGCAGAGGAACTTTGCGCACGTATTTCACATTAAGTTTTTCCTACAGTTACCATTGAATATGAAAAGTGGGTAATTATGGTAAAATTGCCTGAAATCCATCAAATAACTTAGTAGTGTTTGAATGGCGTGGGCGGCTGTGTGGTGTGTGCTGTGGTGGACTGTGCTGTTGCTGTCCTCGATATAATATACAATGAATAATAATTAGCGCGTTGTGCTTGGTTGCACCTCTGCTCACTATAGCAGCCACAGCAGTCACTGTTACCAACTTCATTTTGATTTTGCTGCACTGTTGCTCCATATAACCTACTAAGAATTTTGCGTTGCCATGTTGCAAATCTGGAGTGCAGAAAAAATTTTCCCGCACTAGAGCGGAAAAGTGATTCTTTGCGTTCTGTAATCAGTGTAGCAATGGCCACTTTTCAACGTAACTGTAGGAAAACTATTTTTCTTCTTCAGGATGAACAATTTGATAATCGAAAGGATTCTGACTCCTTGGCTGGCCAAAGACTGGCTGTTTCATTTATCACCCACCGGCAGGGAGCAGAAAAAAATTGTGGATATCCTTCATTCATTCACACAGATGGTTAGTACCCTTTACAATATATAATTACCTTATAAATTCTCTATCCATTACGACCTGCTATATGTTACATCAAGCTTTAACACTACATTGATGCATATTCATCACTGTGTAGAATTAATCGAAGATATTCATCCTATTATTGTTAATTATTAAATAGCATAGAGGAGAAATATTCATAAAAAGATATCCCATGGTACAGGTCGTTAATGCTCCAAACTTCAAGCCGATTTTTGTTGACTCAAGCCAATTACTGTCTATCATATTTGTCCTTTATTACTGTTTTGGCTGAGTGAGAGTGTAAGAATGGCATAGTTTCAGATTGGAGTTCTTTATTATTAAATGTAACTTACAATATAATCTGGCTTATAGCCTAAACTACCGGTACCTAATTTATTCATTCATTTATGGAAATTTATTCACGAATCAATTTATTTATTCACAATAAATTATAATCAGAATAAAGATAAATGCAGTTTTAATAACGATAATATAATGTATTGTAATGTAACTTTACATGTAACTACTTCAACAAATATTTCAACTATCTGAAAAGGATATAACATAATATCCCTCCCATCAGTATGGAAGACTATCAGCGTCACATAGCTTCACGTAAAAGAACTATCGGCTTGAGTTAACAGTGAGATTTTGAACATAAACTATGGGATATTACATCTCTATAAAAACACAATTTTTCATTAAATAATATTACATTCCCCATAAAATAGGAGTAAGTACAATTGGATTAGTGTATAGCTATATAATAACTATAATATTTTTATGAATGACAAAATTAATAATTTCTCAATCTGTTCCCAATAGATAATCGAAGAGAGGAAAACGCAGTGGCGAAAAAGCAGTAAAGAGGACCTAGAAGACGATGAATATGGTATGCAAACTAAAATATTTCCTAAAACTTGAGAAAAAAATTCAAAATTCATAAAAATAGTATTT
>NC_052504.1:1101485-1191366 GCF_014356525.2 Nilaparvata lugens
ACGATTTTGATCAAATTCATACCTAGAAAAGTCAATGATAAGCTCTATCAACTGCCACAAGGCCCATATCAGTAAAAGTTCAGGAGTTCCGCCCCATCTATTCAAAGTTTGATTTTAGATTCTCAATTATCAGGCTTCAGACAATTTAAACAAAAAAAATTCTAGAAATGTGATTATCCAATTGCAAACTGTTGGCAACTGTTGATTCTATTAAATGATTCACTATGAAGAGATAGCAGACCTCGTGTGTCTCCAGCGTTATTGCCCTGCTCCAGCTGGCTCAAATCTTTGAATAGTAGACTTGAGATGCGCGGGAACACTAGCGTCAGGTTCATAACGGCAAGGAAAGTTGTGTGAGTGCGCCACACCAGATTTTTTTCTAATAAATGAATTAATCATTCAACTGTGACAACATCTTTCAATGTGAAAAAGGAACGATTTTTTCGCTTAAACGATGTTATAAAACTTCATTTGAACATGGAATTCGTTAGAGTTACCGTATCTTACTGACTTATACAGTTTTATTAATTAACAAGCACCACAAGGCTTCAATCAAAAACTTGACAAACTGAAAACTTGACCTACTGGAATCTTGAAGAATCAAAAATAGACCTATAACCATCCTCGTTAAATTAAGAATCAATATGCAAATTTTAAAGTTATAATCAGTTGAGTAGTTCAGACGTGATGATGCGTCATTTGTGAATTTCCTATCACGTACGTGTATAAGCCGATTCTATCCTCATTATAGATTCAGTTATTTATTCTATCATGTTTTTTTTTTGTGTAGTTGAAAAGTTTATATTGTGGTAATTATTCATATTAGATAAAAAAAACTTTCATCTACTTATTGTATGAATCATAAAGAATCAATTAATCAATAAATATAAGACTAAGAAATTGTCAAAAACAACAGATTTATCGATAGAAAGACCGGCTTCGGTTGTTACATCATTGTCAATCGCTGATAAACAGAGATTATATATTAGATTATATATTGACAATATAGTGTAACAACCGAAACCTGTCTTTCTAACTATAAATAAATTTTTGGTTTTTGACAATTTCTTAGTCTTTTTATTAATATTCTATCATGCATAACTCTGATAATTTATTTTCAGGAAGACACAGACCCAAGACATTCCTGGACTGTCTGATAGAACTCAGTGAAAAGGACTCTGAATCTCTAACGTTGACTGATATAAGAGAGGAAGTCGACACTTTTATGTTTGAGGTAAATAATTGTATGAAAGTCTGTGAATTATTACATAGGAGATTATAAAAATGGTTGGTTGAAAGATAACTACATTTGAAATTGGATTTCTCATATGAGTTCCAACAAATGATGCAATAACTTTGAGCTTTAAATCATAGAACATATTTAAATGATTGGAGATTTTCTGTAATATCATAATATGTATTACTGATGTGATATAGTATTTTATTATGTGAGACTTTTATTTCTGTGAGTCGTACAAAATGCGCTCTTTTGGTACCAAACGACTGCTATGACTGGATTTCAACAGTGTAGTTGATTTGTTCAGGTTACAACCAAAATTCAATAATTTATTAATAAAATTGCAATATTTATTTATTTATTTATTAGAACAGTCACAAACACGTAATTGGAAGAGAAACAGGCAATTGCCCAAAACTTCTTCAATCCTTGATTTTGGCACATAAATAGTCCAAAGTGAGGTTAAGTTTAAAATTTCTGTTTTCACAAAAGATTAACAACTCAGAGAATACGTATTCGAGAAATGACTGATGAATTTTGAATTTCGAAGGGTGATAAGAGCCGGAAATAACACTAAACAATCCGAAAGTTTCAATAATATTGAAATAAACTTGAAAATTTTGAGCAGAAAAATTAAAATCACCATCACTGCAACTATCAGCTGAAGGCTGATTTAAAGTGGATAGACCTTATATTATTACTATCCAGCAGGCTCTCTTCGCTCGCCTTATCCGTCTGGGTCAAGGGGGCTCCTCCCCCTGGTCCCCCGGCTGGATCATCCAAAAATAGGATCAACAGGCTCACTTTGCTCGCCTGCATTTTCCAATTGAGCTTACTTCTTTCCATGAAAAGTCAAAAGAGACTACTGTATCAGGGCTCGATTAAATCACCAGTTTTCCTTGAGTTATGTAGCGCAGGTTTGCAAAAATCGTTATTTTTATCAGAATTAATAAATATTCTGTTATTTCTCAATTAGACACTTGGTTAAGATATTATAAGTAAGGTATTTCATTCTGAAATAGTTCTTTGAAATTTGAAACAGGAATGATATGGAGAACTAAACAACCATCTATATCTAACCGTCTCAAGTACGAATTTTCTTGCGAAAGGTAGAAAAATGCACTGAAAAATGTAAAACATTAAACCCTTTAAAAAACGCTTGGAAAACGCAGTAATAGCAACCATCTTGAACGTATCTTTGGCGTAATTCTGAAGACCTCTCAAGACCAAAGTTCTAAACCCTTGTTGAACTTCTGTACCAAATTTGAACATGATCTGTCAATTATTTCTTGAAATTAGCATAATAAACATGATTGATTCCAATGATATAGTCTATGTAGCCTAAAGGTGCGTACAGACTGTCGCTCTGCTCCGCAACCGAACGTCACTCCAGCAGAGCGATTGATGATCGACCGGGGAGCAACAGTGGTTCGACCGGGGAACGCGAGAAGATCTAACATCTTCCGTAACGTGCATGATGGGTGCGTGGGCGATGTGACTGTGGTTCGATGGTGGTACGAGGGCGGTACGAGGGCGGCACGAGGGAGGAGCGTGCTCGGTGCGGGTTGGAAGCACGAATATGTGTACGCAGCTCAAGAATGATGCATTTTTATTACTTTTTGAGAATAAAAAATTATTAATTTGTGAATTTGCAGGGCCATGACACCACTTCAGCAGCAATAACTGCTACCATATTCATGATTGGTCACCATCCTGAAGTACAGGTGAGTTTACAAAGAAGAATTTCATTCAAATTCCATAATCAAATAGTTGAGTTATTGATAAACAATCTGGATTATTATTAATTGGACCTTCTGTTAATAATGGTTGCGATACATGCATTTGGTCTGTCTTGATAAGGCTCTAGAACAAATAATATTACTCTGTTTTATATCCATACTTTTTCACTGCTAAAATTAAACTTGAATTTAAAAAAAAAAACACTTTTTAAGTGAAAATACATTTACTTCTGTAGTTACGGTCGTTTCGACCTGTTGTTGGTCATCATCAGGCTGTGGGAATTTACTCAGATGACAAGGCTATGTGTGATGAGGGATGAAGGTGGTGGAATAGGTTGTGGTGGGGGTTGGGTTGGTGGATACTTAGTGAGGCGGTAATTTTGAACTGTGGACTATTTTGTCCAATATATGATAAATAATCTGGAACGATATTGCGAAATGTGGAACTTGAAGGTCAATCTGAATAAATCAAAATAATGGTTTTCAGAAACGGAGGAAAATTGAGCAGGTACGAAAAATGGTTCTACAAGGGAGAGAGAATCGAATGCGTGAAGGAATATAATATTTGGGGGTAGTTCTGACACCCACCTTAGTTTTGAAAAGCATCTGAGTGATAAACTGTCTAAAGTAAAATTAGGTTTGAATCTGGCTTGGGGAGGAATGCTGAATGGTAATGGTGTCGACTTTTCTTCTAAATGTAAATTATTTAAGGCATGCGCTAGGACAGTCTTATGTTATGGGGCTCAAATATGGGGTTGTAAACAGTACGAAAATATTGAAAAACTGCAGCGCCTTCATCAAAAAGTGTTTGCTCTACCCATAAATACGCCCAATTATATGCTCTTCATCGAAACAGGACTAACTCCTCTCTTTGAATACTGCCTCAGGTTGCATTTAATTACATTTCACAAATCATGAAAATGGAAGATGAAAGACTACCAAAAATTTTAGCTCAGCAAGTAGTAAGAGATAAGTGCTTTTGGTTCAGGGAGTGGAAGGTCGTTGTGATAGGGTAAACTTGAATATTAATCTTTCTTTGGAGAACGTGATAAGTTGGAGGGAGTTTTCCAGGGCATTCTGTTCTGCAAATGTTTCACAGAAATAAATTTATAGGTGAAGCTCGAGCGGGACGGTTTCATGCGTTGTACAGGACTCTCGATTTTGAGCTGAGTGACAAGAAATACATTGGAAAGGACACCCAAATGTGGGTTATGAGGTGGATTTTCAGGGCAGAGCTAATCCATTTGAACTATAAACCTTGGGTAGCTAATTGGAACTATATTTGCTCGATGTGCAATCTGAAGGAGGCTGAGGATGTATTCCATTTCATTGCTCGATGCCTTGTTTGAAGGAATGGAGGAAGAAATGGTTTGGTGTTGTTGAACAATCAAGGGAAGAGTTTACTATGTACATGAACGGCAAGATTGGAAGAAACTAGCCTCTTACTGTAGAGAAGCCTGGAATTACAGACATGTTCTCACCCAGGAATTTAATTGGTAGAGCTATCATTGGCTTCTTTGTCGAGGCACTCACTACTTGATTTTGGTATCACCTGTAATTGTTATTTTCTGCTCTCTTCAACATTCTGTTTATTTTAGTTCAAGCCTGTTTTTTATTTTGAGTTGGTTTCAATTTGAGGATTCAACTTTTCTCATGTATATTCACACGTTACTGACTAGATCATTACACTATATTATATTGCTTACTGTGTGACTACTTGATTCATCATTATTTCGTATAATTTCTGTATTTTACCATACACTTGGATCATATTATGTATTTTCCACAATCTCATGTTTTCCGACTTTCCGGCTGGCGATCGTGTGATCAAGCCGTAAATGTGTGTTTACTTATTGTGTATTTATAGTTTAATGGAGAATAAAAGCTTTTTTTCTATTCTATTCTATTTTGTCAAAGAGTGTGTGGGAAAAGAAATTTACTTGTTCATTTAGGAGACTTTTGGGAAATTGTTTTGTGTGGTTGTAAATTTCATATTGTTCCAATACATTGAGTTTTCTGCTTTTTTGTGAGATTTTGAAATCCTCCATATTTCACAAAAAAGAAAGAAAACTCAAGTATTGGAACAATATGAAATTTACAACCACACAAAACAATTTCCCAACTGTCTCCTAAATGATCAAGTAAATTTCTCTTCCCACACACTCTTTGACAAAATAGTCCACAGTTCAAAATTACCGCCTCACTAAGTATCCACCAACCCAACCCCCACCACAACCTATTCCACCACCTTCATCCCTCACCACACATAGCCTTGTCATCTGAGTAATTCCCACAGTCTGATGATGACCAACAACAAGTGTATTTTCACTTCAAAAGTGTTTTTTTCAAAATTCAAGTTTAAAATAATTCAATCTATTATAAATTAATGAAAATGAAAAATATAATGAAAAATAATAAATTAATATAAATTATGTCGTAATTTGAAAGCGATTTAAAATCATCCTTACTAATTTGAATTGTTCAATTTGATTCAATTTATCTTGAAGTTTTCTTCAGGAAAGATACATGAGAAGTTATAGTATTAAGTGTCCAGTTTCCATAGATTGCCCTTCTAACTATATTTCCTCTTTTGTCAATATCATTCACAATAGCAAAAGCCCTGACTGCTCCTCATAAATTGAGGCTCGGTTGCACAAAAGCCTGTTAAATTTAAACAGTGATTAAATGCCACAAGAACCAATCGGAGAAGCGATTCTTTTTCTTCTCTTCCTGTCATTTCTTCTCCTGTCTTCTCCTTGTTCTCCTTCTTCTGCTCCTTCTTCTTGTTCTTCTTCTTCTTCTTCTTCTTCCTCTTACTCTTCCTCTTCTTGTTCTTGTTCTTGTTCTTCTTCTTCCTCTTCCTCTTCCTCTTCTTCTTCTTCTTCTTCTTCTTCTTCTTCTTCTTCTTCTTCTTCCTCTTCCTCTTCCTCTTCCTCTGCCTCTTCGTCTTCTTCTTGTTCTTGTTCTTGTTCTTCTTCTTCTTCTTCTTCTTCTTCTTCTTCTTCTTCTTCTTCTTCTTCTTTTTCTCCTCCTCCTCCTTCTCACCTTCCTCATCCTCCTCTTCCTCATCATCCTCCTCCTCCTCCTCTTCCTACTCCTTCTCCTCTTCCTCATCCTCCTCCTTCTCCTCCTCCACCGTTTCAAATTTTGTTCGATGAGTTGAAAAGTTGAATGTTTTTCCAATTTTAATTTTAAATGAGGAATTAGATTCTTCTTCTTCCTCTTTTTCCTTCTCTCCTCCTCCCCCTCCATGTAGATGCATAACAATTATTATATATAGTTGTTATATACAAATTGTTTTTCATATCATATACAGTTCAATAATTATTTTCTTAGTCTATATTATGTAAATTCATCTATAATTTTGCTGTATTGTAAGCTATGTATATAAGTGTATAAGCCAGTATATATTGTAATCTACATAAATAAACTACTCAATCAATCAATCAATCCTATTACTCCTCTCCCTTCTCCTCCTCCTCCTCCTCCTCCTCATCCGTTCCCTCTAGCTTCTCCACTTCCGTTCGAAATTTTGTTAATGAGTTTAAATTTAAACATTTAATCAATTTCCAATGTTTTTGTTCAGGAAAGGATACACGAAGAGCTTGATGACGTCTTTGGCGGCTCGGAGAGAGAGATAACAATGGACGACCTGCACTATCTCACTTACTTGGAGAGAGTCATCAAAGAGTCACTTCGTCTATTTCCCAGTGTACCCATGATGACTAGGCGACTGCAAACCGATCTACAGTTGAGTAAGTGCTCGCTATCCTTGTTTGTCTTTAGACAAGGCAGATAGCTTTATCCTTCTCCATCTCCAAACCGACAAGGCAGATAGCTCTATCCTCTACCTCCAAACTCCAAACCGACAAGGAAGATAGCTCTATCCTTCTTTACCTCCAAACCGACAAGGCAGATAGCTCAATTCTTCTCTACCTCCAAACTTCAAATCAAAAAAGCAAATAGCTTCATCCTTTTCTAAGTCCACGCTGTTGCCAAACCGTTTGTTGGCTATGAAGGAATATAATCAATGAACATCGAAAATAGATTCTTTATAAAGTGAGGTCCACGTTATAATAGCAGTGTTTGATTAGCAATGGTATATTGCTATCCTTGTCTATCATTCAACAAAGCAGATAGCGCTATCTCTTTCTCGCTTTGCTCGTTGTAGCTCGTCTCCAACAATGTAGAATGAATAATTAATTAACAAAATATTTCATCTTGATTATGAAAATTCATTATGAAATTATTGAGAAAAATAATTTCTTGTTTAATTGACCGAGCGAAGTGAGGTCTAAGATTCAAGTCGACGGTTTGGCATTTCTGTTTATATGTTTTTATGTGCGCATTTACGGCGAAACGCGGTAATTATTTTCATGAAATTTGACAGGTATGTCCTTTCTTGAGTGGCGTCGAACGTATATACAAGGTTTGTGGAATTTTTGCATTCAAGGATAATATAAAAGGAAAAAGAGCCTCCTTCATACGCAATATTGGAGTAAAAATCAGACTATAGAATTATTATCATAAATCAGCTGACAAGGATTACACAGAGGTGGATGGAAGCAGTCTATTGCTGTATTTCTCATAAGGTAGCTAAGGTCCTAGTTGGATGTCTATAGTAAACAGGTACTGTGGATGAGAATACTGAGTGAGGTCTACTGTACACAGAACTACTAGTGAAATATAATTGATTATTTTAAATGAGAATGAACAGTTAATATTACATCAATAAACTTGTATCAGCTACCGTCTATAGAAGGCATTGACAAGAAAGAGGATCGGTAACGTTGATCTCCTATCTTTCTCCACTGCCATTATCTCGTGGACCTCACTATAGCTTTATCCTACTCTACCTCCAAACCGACAAGGCTGATAGCTCTATCCTTCTTCACCTCCAAACTCCAAACTCAGAAGGCAGATAGCTCTATCCTTTTCCAAGTAAGCGCTGTAACAGTTGCCAAACCGTTTGTTGGCTGTGAAGGAATATAATTAACATTTGAAAAATAGATTCTTTAATTATTATTATTATTAAACAAAAATTCCAATTCAATGCTGTAAATCACCCCGAAGACTTTGTTACTGCGTATAATTTTGACAACAGGGGAAACAGCTAGATGGATAAATAGCCCTGTCGTCAATATTTGCAGTAGCAGAAGTCTTTGGGGTGTTTTACAGCATTTAATTGGGATTTTCGTTTGATAATAATAATTTATTACGTTTAATTATAAAAATAAAGCTTATTTACATTCACAATTGACCAAAAGCCTCTCTAAATGAGGTACGTTTCTGGTTGACATTAAATAGATTTTACATATTCACAATAGTTTATTCAGGTTAGAGAATATCAATTTTTTGTGAGTCCATGTAATATTATAATCTGCTCCACATTTTTCTATCCCTGGCAGTTGTTGCCCTGGCATGCCCCACTCGCTGACAGAGTTCGTTCCCTCCATCTGGTATTTGGCCATCCTCTCTTTCTGATTCTGTCTCCAGGAATCCACAATGTGCACATCCTGGTCCATCGTTCGTGAGACATTTTTGCAACATGCGCTGCCCACTTCCACTTTGTTTTATGTGCCTCCTTCTGTAGATATTTTGTCCTCACTCTTCTTAAAGGTGCGTATAGACTTTCGCTCTGCTCCGCAACCGAACGTCACTCCAGCAGAGCGATTGATGATCGACCGGTGAGCAACAGTGGTTCGACCGGGGAACGCAAGAAGATCTAACATCTTCTGTAACGTTCATGATGGGTGCGTGGGCGGAGCGACTGTGGTTCGATGGAGGAACGAGGGCGGTACGAGGGCGGAGCGTGCTCGGTGCGGGTTGGAAGAGCGTATATGTGTACGCAGCTTTATATATCTGTGTTCCTAATTCTCTGACTCAACTTAATCCCTAGAATGCTGCGCACCATTCTTGTCTGCGTTGTTTCGAGCTTCTTGTCCAGTACCTCTGTAAGCGACCAAGTTTGGGAACCATAATTATAATACCAGAGCTTTTGCTTTCAAATCGTTTCTCCAACCCCCAGTACTTTTTCCATCCTTTCTCTATTCTGTGTTTGATTTCCCTGGCTGTACGGTTAGTAAATTACAATACCTGACCCAAATACTCGAATTCATCCACCTATTAGGAATACAGGAATCTTCTCATCACTAGTGTTGCAAGGAAGGCACTATACCAGATACATTTCAATCATTTAGCACCAAAATTATATAATCTACTTCCTGCAAACTTTAAACAGATTAATCATCCTAGAAAGTTCAAAACAATAGTACACAATTGGTTGATGAGCAAAGGAAGACAGAACATAGAAAACATTATTTAAAATAACAACTAACCACCTAATGACTTATTAAACACTAACTAATTAATAATACGCACAAAAAACAACAAAACCTACTCTAGAACATGGTACGCCATAGTGGAGTAGGTCAATTTCCACACAGAAAAAACTAGATAAACAAGTAGAGGACACATTATACGAATTTTTTGTAACTAACTATTGTATGTAATATTGTAATTTATCTAATATTTAGTGTAATAATTGATGTTTTACTTTTAGTTTTTTGGGAAATGAACATTAATTTATCTATTTATTTATTCAATATTCCCGCAGCTAATTACGTTTAATAATAATAATAGTTTATTAATTAGCATTTGATAAAATGCAACTTCCAATTTATCTCCATCTATAGATTTTTTACCGGTATTAGTTAGATTCACGTTATAGATTCGCTGCATCTGATCAGTGAAAAGGATAGATATGGCTACTTTCTCTAAAGAGAGACAATGATAGCAAACAATATAGTACACAGTCTTAAACCTAAAACGGTTCTAATTCTAATTTCTACGACAGTTCCATTGACAGGAAAATATGAATAGTACGGTTTTATCGTAATTTAACAGAGACTAGCAAGAAACCAGTGCTCCACAAGGATCTAATTTAAAACTTGAAAAACTGAAAACTTGATGTAATGAAATCTTGAAGAATTGAGAATAGGCCTATAACCATCCTCGGTTAATTCAGAATCTATATGCGAAATTTCAAGTTACCGATAATCAGTCCAGTAGTTCAGACGTGATAATGCGTCAAACATAATCTTCCTATCCCATACGTGTAGGCATAGAGAAACAATAGCGTAAGTAACAGCTTATAAGTAGCGTAACTTATGCTATCGTTTCTCTATGGTGTAGGCTATATAAGCCAGTTCTTCACTTTATCATAGTATAGATAATTAAGATAAAGGTTACACCATAGAGAAACAATAGCGATAAGTAGATATCCCATGGTATAGGGCGTTTATGTCGAAACTTTTACTGTTATCTCAAGCCGACAGTTCATGTAATTCTTTCCCGTGAAGCTGTGTGACACTGGTAGTCTCTCATATTGTGCCGTTCATACACTCTCACCCCAACAAAACAGTAAAATTCGACAACAATCAACAGTAATCAGCTTGAGATAACAGTTAAAAGTTGCGACATAAACGCCCTATACCATGGGATATCCACTTACGCTATTGTTTCTCTATGGTTACACATAGTCCGAAATAGGTCAAGTCTTGTAGTTGTTCACTTCACAAAATTTTCAGTTCTTAATTATTTCCACAAAATAGATTTTAAATTTAGAATTCTTCAATGTTGTTTTCCATCACGAACTGCTTATTATTAAATCACTTTTTGCTATTAGTCGTTTTTTCTAATAGCAAAAAGTGATTTAAATTTAGATGGTTCAAAATCTAATTTATACGACAGTTTCATTGATAGTACATATTGAATAATACGGTTTTATCGTAATTTGTTAGAGATTTTCAGAAATATTTTCCTGCTTCAGACAGTAGTTCCAAGCTCATACTGTTTCATGATTATTAGAAATTATTGAGATTTATTGACATGATTTATTAGAGATTTGTTGAGATTTATTAGAGATTATTGACATGATTATTAGAGATTTACAGAGATGTTTTTCGGTTTCAGACAGTTCGCAACACATGGTGCCGTCGACGGCTAACGTGATTGTGTTCTCGTACTGGCTGCACCGCAACCCCAAGCACTTCCCTGAGCCTGACCTCTTCAACCCCGACCGCTTCCTGCCTGACGAAGTCCACAGGCGACACCCCTTTGCCTACATCCCCTTCAGTGGCGGGCCTCGCAACTGCATAGGTCAGCACAAAAAAAATATTTTCAATTTTACTCAAGAACGGTTGACTTTAGCGAAGAATTAATGAGGACCAGAACGGTAGAACTTGAAATTCTGCACGTAATGAGCTCTGGTACGACACATTTGGTTCACAGACGAGGAAGTTATGATCCATTGAAGATATTTGATGTGTGAAAAATCAGTGAATTCTGATTATTTTCTAAATTTTACTCTTGAACGGGCAACTTTAGCGGGTAATTGATGAGGATCAGAACGATAGAGCTTGAATTACTGCACGAAATGAGCTTCGTCTGATTCACAGACAAGGAAGTTATGATCGATCAAATATGTTTGATGTGTGACAAATCAGTGAATTCTGAATATTCGTTTCAATTCAACTCGAGAATAACGGTCAACTTTAGCGGGAAATCGATGAGGATCAAACCGATAGAGTTTGAATTCCTGCACAGAATCAGCTTTGGTGGGGCAGAATTGGCTCAAAGAGAAGGAAGTTATGATCGATCGAAGATATTTGATATGTGACAAATTAGTGAACTCTGAACATTCGTTTCAATTTTACTCGAGAACGGTCGATTTTAGCGGGAAATTGATAACGATCAAAACGATAGAGCTTGAAATACTGCTACAAATGAGCTCTGATACGACAAATTTTGTTCACAGACGAGGAAGTTATGATAGATAGAAGATATTCGATATGTGAAAAATCAGTGAATTCTGAAAATTTTCTCAATTTTACTCTTGAACGGTCAGCTTAAGCGGAGAATTGATGAGATTCAAAACTGTAGAGCTTGAAATAGAGAACAAAATGAGCTCTGGTACGACAAATTTGGTTCACAGACAAGGAAGTTATGATCGATCGAAGATTTTAAATGTGTGAAAAATTAGTGAACTCTGAACATTCATTTTAATTTCACCCGAGAACGGTCGACTTTAGCGGGAAATTGATGAGGACCAAAATGTTAGTGCTCGAAATACTGCACAGGATTAAATGTGGATTAAAGTGTAAATAGCAATGTAAATACTGCACAGGTGAAAATCGTTAGAGCAGATTTCGAGATTCGTAAAACATAAATAACCGGATATAAAAATAGCCGAATATAAAAATAACCAGATATATACAGAAATTGCTCGCTTAATATAATAGGATGTAGAAGACACATTAGACCTATAGGAAATCTCTAAAACTACAGTAACAATTGTATGAAATTGATGTAATTGATATTTTGTGTAATTGATGTAGTAGTTTTAGTTTTTTTTGAGTGAAATTAACATTTATTTATAGATTATTGATTATTTTTCTCAACATTTCAGGCCAGAAGTTCGCCATGATGGAGATGAAAATCGTGCTAGCAACGGTGATGCGAAAAGTGCGCATCGAATCGATAACCAAGATGGAGGACATTAAGTTGATACCAGCTGTCATTCTGCGACCGCAAAAACCATTCAAGATCAAAGTGTCGCCCAGAACCAAATAGACTATTCCATTCATCATTTCTATAGTGAAACTCTCGTTATCTCGTTCTAAAGTCATACAAACCTTGGTTTGCTATCCTTGTCTGTCATTAGTCAATGAAGATAGCTCCATCCTTTTCCAACTCCACACCAAAATTATTGAGTGGTTTATGAATTTTCAATTTGAAGCTCAGTTTTTGCAAGCCGGACACAGCAATGTATCCCGGCTACATATAGGCCAAACAAGTTATTGACTCTTTGAATGTTTCTAATTTTTTTGTTGGCCTATGATTTGATATGCTATAGGCTATACCAAAACTATTTCTACCGCAAGCTTAATTTGTTTTCAGAAATATAATGAACAAGATGCCCAACCACAATATGTTAGAATCAGTGCAAAGTATTAAGTCTATAGTGAGGTCCACGTTATAATGGCAGTGGTGTTTGATTAACAATGGTATTGCTAACCTTGTCTATCATTTGACAAAGCGGATAGCGCTATCTCTTTCTCGCTTTGCTCTGTTGCCAGATCGTCTTTCAACAATGTAGAATTAATAAACGAGATATTTCATCTCGGTTATGAAATTATTGAAAAATATAATTTATTGCTTAATAAAATATAATAGATTACTTTAAACGAGAAATTAACAGTAGTTAATATGAAGGATATCATTCTTTAAATCAATATCCTCATGCAAATCAATAAAACTTTTATTAATTCCACACATTCACATTATTTACATTTTCTTAATCTATTCATTGAGCTTTTCTACTAAAAAACTAACTTGTTTATTAATTTTATTAACAATATTGCTTTTTGAATTAATCACATGACTACTTTCATATGTCGATATTATATCATACGTCAAAATAGAATTACCATCGCTAAAATCTCATATCCTACAAGTATATTACCTACCCCGTAAACCTGTATCACCTACCGTCTATAGATGGCATTGACAAGATGACAGAGGATCGGCGACGTTTTTCTCCTATCTTTCTCTACTGCCATTATAACGTGGACCCCACTATAATATTGAAAGTCTGAACTCTCAAACTGGCAATCAAGGTGTCACATATTAATATCAATTGTCGAAAATTCAATGTATTCTGTATTTATGTAGTGCATAATTTATTGTGGAATTTGCCGTTTTCCCATTTAATCATCTTTATTGGATTTCATCTTGGTACACATATGGAAATTTATCATTCAATCATGAAAATATATAAGTATTAACCGTTTTATTCCATTGATGAATATAATAATATCCTTTTAAGACGGAATAATTATTATCAAAAATGAATAACAATCAAATCTGGATTCCCAGTCCCACATATCAGTGACCGGCACCATAAAAATATTATTCTCATTAGTTTTAATGGGAGTATTCATGCTCTCTCGCCCGTGCTGAGTGTGAACAGTCCAATAACAACTCATGGAAATAATATTTTCACTGTGCCGGTGACTTTCACTGTAACTGACATTATATTTGGGAAACCAGCTTTATATTATGATCTAAATCACAGCTATCTACAAAAATATTTAATCAAGTTTGATTTTTGGTGCTCCTAATTCATTTCTTTAAAATGTGAATATTTATTATTTTAGTGATAATAATGTAAAATATATTCCTATGTTTGGTTTTAAAACATCTAAATTTAAAAATTTACATTGTGAAAATTTTGTGAAGTGAACAACTACAAGACTTAACCTATTTTGGACTATGTGTAACCTTATGTAAATTTGGGAGAGGAATAGCACAAGGCTACCTTATTTTTTCTCTCCCTATAATTTTTATGATGTACTTTTTGTATGAATTAATAAATAAATAATTAATTAATAAATCACAGCTATCTACTATGGAGGGCGGAGAAAAGGAAAGGATGTTCAGCTTTATATTATGATCTAAATCACAGCTATCTACTATGAAGGGCGGAGAAAAAGAAAGGATGCTCCCCTATTCCTATGAAATACATTGATTTTAAAACGAGAATCTCATTATAGAGAGTAAAATTCATTCATTATTTTTAATATTTTACGGTTGACTTCCTCTTACGTTATATTCATAAGTATGTTAATAAATATGTTTTGTTCTAAACTGTTAGTCAATTATTTTTGGAACACAAAGTCATTTGCACCAGAATCAAATTTACTGAAGTAAAATGACGTCATATTATTGTCGATGTTATCCATGTTGGTTAAATTGGACTGAATTTTATTGGAAATGAATTGTTGGAGAGTTAAGTTAGGCGCACACAGATCGTCATCGGACGGACGGCACGCATCGGACGATTAGATTTGATACATTGTTTTCAATTGGAGTGCGCATACCTATCCGCGTCCGTATAAGTATGCGCACTCCAATTGAAAACCATGCATCAAATCTAATCGTCCGATCCGTCCGATGCGTGCCGTCCGTCCGATGACGATCTGTGTGTGTCTACCTTTATAAGCCTTGAAAGTTGAAAACTTTTAAAGCGGATATCTCAAAAACTATTAGAAATATTTGGAATGAATAAATACATTGATGTTGTCAATATCACTATATTTGTTCATAGATAATTTTTGACTTTGTTATAGTTCAGACATTGTGTTACTCGTAAATATTTGAAAAACACTTACTTTTCTTGGAGTATTGAGGAATGCATTTCACTCCTGAAGAGGAGCTTCATCAGCCTCAGGTTCAAAACATTCCTCAATACTCCAAGAAAAGTAAGTTTTTTACTTTCCTTGCCCTATTACCATAGGTAAGGAAAGTATTGCTTTCCGAAAAAAATTAAGGTACACCAATTTCTAAATTTCTATACGTTTCAAGGTCCCCTGAGTCCAAAAAAGTGATTTTTTGGGTATTGGTCTGTATGTGTGTGTGTGTGTGTATGAGTGTATGTGCGTCTGTGTACACGATATCTCATCTCCCAATTAACGGAATGACTTGAAATTTGGAACTTAAGGTTCTTACACTATAAGGATCCGACACGAACAATTTCGACCAAATGCAATTCAAGATGGCTGCTAAAATGGCGGAAATGTTGTCGAAAACAGGGTTTTTTGCAATTTTCTCAAAAACGGCTACAACGATTTTTATCAAATTCATACCTAGAATAGTCATTGATAAGCTCTATCAACTGCCGCAAGTCCCATATCTGTAAAAATTCCAGGAGCCCCGCCCCATCTTTGCAATCTTTGATTTAAGGTTCCTAATTATCAGGCTTCAGATACAATTTGAACAGAAAATTTTAAGTGAAAAAGATTCAGCATGAAAATCTCTACAAGTAATGTTCAGTAACATTTTCACCCAATATTTAAAATAAGCTCGAAATTCAAGAGAATGTTATTATTTCAATTGCAAACTGTTGGCAACTGTTGATTGTATTATTACAACAAATGATTCTATTAAATCATTCACTATGAAGAGATAGCAGACTTCGTGTGTCTGCAGCACTATTGTCCTGTCACCAGCTGGCTGAGATCTTAAAAAAAGTAGACATAAGATGCGCGGGAACACTAGCGTCAGTTGATCAATTTTCATAACGGCAAGGAAAGTTGTGTGAGTGCACCACACCAGATTTTTTCAGATATTTACAAGTAACACAGTGTCTGAACTATAACAAAGTTATTATATTGTGTTTCGTCATGGAAAGCAAAATCAACAATTTTTAAATTTGATGTTTGTCATTAAATTATTTTTGATCAATTATAGCGGTATTGACAACATCAATGTATTCAAATCTGTAGAAATATCAAAACATCTCTTATCATACCATAAAAGTATTAGAGATATTACATCACTGGACAAGACGTGAAGGAAGTTCATCAAGCTTCATTATTGTAAGTCATGACGGTGTAACGCAATTGTTTTGAAGATCCTGTAAGCAATACATGAAAAAATGGAACCTTCAAACCACCGTCATCCCTTTAGCACAAGGGATAAGGACTTTGATATTTTTACCTCCTTAAGACTGTGCAAAGGCTAAAAATAAACTTTTTACTCGTGATATTTTTCAAAGTTTTTCGATTTGTATATCATTAAGCTATCAAAATGAAAAAGTTTTCTCAGGGAAACATTTTTCCCCGATCATTACTTTTTGAGATATGAGCGCCTGAAGTTTAAATTTTTGGGACAGATCATTTCAAATTCGGTAAGAGATAGATCAAAGAGATTTAGAGGATAAATTCTTCATGGTATTGTTGATCTAGTAAAAGAAAAATTTTCTGAAAATATCAATTTTCAATATAATTATTCAATTTACTAGAAATAACCAAAAATAACCTTTAGTTGAGTTATTTTTGGTAAATTGAATAACTTTTTCAAAAAATGATATTTTCAGAAAATTTTTGTTTCAATAGATCTATAATACCATGAAGAATCAATCTATCCTATAAATCTCATGGATTTATCTATTACCGAATTTGAAATGTTCTGTCCCAAAAATTTAAACTTTCGGCGCTCATATCTCAAAAAGTAATGAAAAGAAAAAAAATGTTTTCCTAAGAAAACTTTTCCATTTTGATAGTTTGATGATATACAAAGCGAAAAACTTTGAAAAATATCACGAGTAGAAAGTTTATTTTTAGCCTTTGCACAGCCTTAAACGAGCTGCGAGGTCAAAAATTGTGTTCAAAACTTTTCCCTACAAAATCTATTTTTGAGCATTCGTTGCATGGTATTAAACCAATATTTCTAATCCAATCTACTGAATAAAATCGAATAAACTAAACAAATGTAAGAAAAACTCAGTTGAAATATTCACTCACAAATTTATTCTATACACATCAATAACAACATATATATAATTTGAAATACAAGTAAAGTAATATCTAAAACACAATTTCTACAGGTCTTTCAAAATATAATGTTCACATCTATATAGTCAGATAATATATTCAGAATACGATAACTGATCCAATCTTAAATCTAGATAGACAAAAATTATAATGACAGCTAATAAATATAATACAAAAGTGATACTTCAAGCCTGTTGAACAATAATTATTTATTGAGCTTTACACTATTCACAGAGATATTGTGGAATTTCTCCATATTAAAGTAAAATAAAAACGATATTGTCAGTTCCACATAGTTTTTATTGGAACAGACAATATCGTTTTTATTTCACCTATTATTGATCTGATTAAGAAATGATATCAAATAGTTGAATTTAAACAAGAGAGAGTTTCTGTCAATCGATATTCCAATGATTGGTAAATTAACTGTTAAACAAATGTAACTAATGTTGTAGTACAGTAGCCTACTTTCTAATATTTTAAAATAATATATTGATAATATTTCCAACAATTGAATTTTATTGTTATATTGTACATTCTTGGTAGCTGTAACATGGCATATTATAAACTCGGATATATAAAGTATTAAAATGACTTTATAAAAGTCATTTCTAAATAACATTTCCAACAGTAAAGGAAAAGTATTTTCAAATAATGTAATCGATAGTATGGTAAACAATATATACAGTTGGAAAGTGACTTCAGAGAAATAATTTCTTTTTTTCTTTTTGTGTAGTTGAGAAGTTGATATTGTGATAATTATTCATATTGAATGAAGAAGACTAAGAAATTGTCAAAAAACCACAGATGTATTGATACTTAGAAAGACCGGTTTCGGTTATTACACCATTGTCAATCTGTGATAAACAGTTAATATCTCAGTTTATCAGAGATTGACAATGGTGTAATAACCGAAAACCGGTGTTTCTAAGTATCAATAAATCTGTGGTTTTTGACAATTTCTTAGACTTTTTCATTCAATACGAAATAATTTCTATTCATTTTTAATTGTACATTATTTCAGTTACTTCATTAAGGTACTGCAATATATAGTAAAGTTATAATTTTATAAAGTATAATTGGATTAATAATTTTATGTTGTAAAGAAAATTAATCACAAAAGGTAATACCAGGGATTGATACCCTGCTCAAACATAATATCAATAGCCAACCAAGTCTGAAATCAAACCCTGAGAAAAATATCATAATTACATGTTTTACAAAAAACAGTAGGAAATCACAGTTTTCTTGAACAAATGTTTGATCAATTTACTAAAATAAGGACTATATATTATTATTTGTTAAAGATATAAAATATTATTTGCTCACTGACTGAACAATGCTTCCGAATCGTTTCGGATTCATAGTAAACTGTCTGTCATTCTATAGACAATAGATTTCAATAACTGTTATTTTTATAATATTGAAAATCCGAACTCGGGAACTCGATTTTACCCTATAGTGAGGTTCACGTTATAATGGCAGTGGAGAAAGATAGGAGATCAACGTTGCCGATCCTCGGTCTAGCCAATGCCTTCTATAGACGGTAGCTGATACAGGTTTATTGATGTAATTTTAACTGTTCATTCTCGTTTAAAATAATCAATTATATTTAATTAAGCAAGACATTATACTTTTCATAATGAATTTTCATAATAATAAAGATGAATTATTTTGTTAATTCTACATTGTTAAAAGACGATCTGGTAACAGAGCAAAGAGAAAAAGAGATATCGCTATCCGCTTGTCTTGATAGACAAGGATAGCAATACCATTGCTAATCAAACACTGCCATTATAACGTGGACCTCACTATAGGCAAACTCTTCATAAAAATTTCACTTTTCAATCTTAAACAAAAATTATTTCTCTCACATAATAATGTAAACCTATAAAATCACATTACATAGATTCAATCGAAAATTTTTAAACAAAAATTATTTTTCTCACATAATAATGTAAAACTATAAAATCACATTATATAGATATCAACACATCATCAAAAAACACTGTAACACATACAGAGTGATGGAAAAATGCAGCAACCTCATAAATTGTACAATTTTGGTAGCGCGACTTTTCAATCACCCTGTACTTCATACAAGTAATATTGCTTACAATATATGCTTACAATATATTGCTTACAATATATATGCTTACAAACTTTCAAATAAATTTATACAAATATCAAACAAGTGTTACAAATACCAACAAAACACTCAAACTCATTTGCTTACAACACAAGATTTGCCCGGTTGCACAAAACCCGGTTAAATTTTAACCGTGGTTAATTTCACGGGAACCAATCAGAGAAGGCGCTTTTGAAAAGACGGCTTCTCTGATTCTCTGATTGGTTCTCGTGGATTAATCACGGTTAAAATTTAAGGCTGTGCAAAGGCTAAAAATAAACTTTCTACTGGTGATATCTTTCAAAGATTTTCGATTTGTATATCATCAAGCTATCAAAATGAAAACGTTTTCTCAGGAAAACATTTTTTTTCGATCATTACTTTTTGAGATATGAACGCCTAAAGTTTAAATTTTTGGGATAGAACATTTCAAATTCGGTAAGAGATAAATCCATGAGATTCAGAGGATAGATTCTTCATGGTATTGTTGATCTAATAAAACGAAATTTTCTGAAAATATAAATTTCTGAGGAACTTATTACTTACTAAAAAATCTGGTGTGGCACACTCACACAACTTTCCTTGCCGTTAAAAAAATTGATCACCTGACGCTAGTGTACTCATGCATCTCAAGTCTACTAATCAAAGATATGAGACAGCTGGTGATATGTCAATAACGCTGGAAACACACTATATCTGCTATCCCTTCGTAGTGAATGATTTAATAGAATCAACAATAATTTGCAATTTAATAATCACATTTTCTCGGATTTCAAACTTATTTCAAATTCGGTAAGAGATAGATCCATGAGATTTAGAGGATTGTAGATCCATGGTATTGTAGATCTTGTGAAACGAGAGTTTTCCGAAAATATAATTTTTTGATAAAGTTATTCAATTTACAAAAAATTACCTAAAATAACTCAACAGAAAGTTATTTTTGGTCATTTTTAGTGAATTGAACAACTTTCTCAAAATTTGATATTTTCAGAAAATTTTCATTTTACTAGATCAACAATACCATGGAGAATCAATTCTTCAAATCTCATAGATTTATCTCTTACCGAATTCGAAATGTTCTGTCCCAAAAATTTAAACTTTAGGCGTTCATATCTCAAAAAGTAATGATCGGAAAAAATGTTTTCCTAAGAAAACTTTCTCATTTTGATATCTTGATGATGGATAAATCGAAAATCCTTGATAAATATCACCAGTAGAAAGTTTATTTTCAGCCTTTGCACAGCCTTAACTGGCTTTTGTGCAACCCGCACATATATTTCTTTAGTGACAGTCACTTCATAATGTCATAAATTGTTATAAATACAGAGACCGGCATAACAATCTGACGATTTTGTAGTACTTGTTATGTTGGCACCACTGTCATTGAAAAGGCGGGAATTTTGTACATCTACCTATTCATGCAATTTCAGTAGACGGTATGTCGTGGTCAAGTGAACATCGAGGGTTTGTGTTTGAAGCTTATTTTATAAACAATGACTCAGCGTTTATTTTGCAGACATTTCAATTTAAATCGACACGCGCCTGTTTCCACTAGGAATACGATCTTGTTGTGGGTAAAGAATTTTAGGAACACGTCGTCTGCTTTATAAACAGAACCAACAGGACGAAAACGGACTGTAAAAATTCCTGAAAACATTTTCGCGGTAAGAGTAGCTGTTACACGGTCTCCACGACGTTCAGCAGCGAAATGCTGTTGCACTAGTCATTTCTGATCGAAGTGTACGACGAACTCTTCATTCCGATCTGAAATTCGGTATCTGAAATTTGGTAGAGAGTTAGTGGGGAGGATATTTTCAATATTCTTTCCGAAGAATGGACATTGATATGTCCAAAGCTCCGCCAATTTATGTAGATGCATAACAATATAATTATCCATAGTTATTATATTACAAATAACTTTTTCATATCATATACTTTCAATAATTATTTTTTTAGTCTATATTATGTAAATTCATCTATAATTTTGCTGTATTGTAAGCTATTGTATATAAGTGTATAAGCCAGTATATATTGTAATCTACATAAATAAAGTACTCAATCAATCAATCAATCAATCAATCAAATTCCATTTGTATAAGATAATGTTAGAGCAACAACTTAATTGGGCACATCGCAAAGCCGCTTGCGAGATCATTCTCGAAAATGTCCACCAGGATGTCATTATTCTCTCAAGTGACGAGGCACATTTCCATTCGTCGGGATTTGTAAATAAACATAATTACCGTTATTGGGCAGCCAATAAATAATCCACAGAACTAAAGGAAGTCATTCAACGAGAAATTAAAGCAATTCCACAAGTGATGATTGAGCGAGCAATGGAAAATTTTAGAATTAGGTTAAGTGAGTGTGTGAAAAGTAACGGAAATCATTTGGATGACATAGTCTTCAAATAAAAAATTTTGTGAGTAATCTATGTAATTCACTGTAAATTGCAAAATTTGATCTTCAATTTGACATATTACATGTTTTAATAATTGTACTGTTGGATGCAAGAAGGGTTTCAAGTCACTCAAGCCCTTCTTGCATAAAACGCTAAAATCAATTCCAGCTGATTTTCTGTACATGCCTGCTAAATCTCGTTTCTGTATCTTTAAAACTGACTGAGTTATGAAAATTTTTGTGAAGCACTGTTGGTCAAACTGTAGCTTGTTGGCCTGATGCGTTTGTTTACAAGTTGAGATGACTAGTTTCTGCAAAAGTTAGGAGAAGTTTCCTTTTAAAAGTTAACTTTCTATTCAATGAGTTACTGTTCAATCAATATTTATTTATTGAATTTTATTGTAATCATAACAGTTATTGTATGGCAATGATGATGATTTGGACATTCCAAGTGATAAAGAAATAATAATAGCACATGAACAAGATTAAGATTTTAAATTATTCCATGACTTATCAAATATATGATATTTTATTACAGTTGACTATCTAATCGATTTTCTATCTTAAAATCAATAAAAATTGTTATAAAACACATTTTTTGTGTTCTTATTCATTTCATGCAAGAAGGACTCGAAAAGATCCTTTTTAAAATAACAGTATAATAACTCATTATTTTACAAATAAATTCCTCAATACAAAAGGAATGATGAATAGAAAAAATATTAAATTTTAATGCAATGGTTACTTAAATGATACATCTTGACTGAGAATAAAAAATTATTTTGTTCAAAATGTTTCAGGGCATTTTTCTCAAAATCGAGTTTTTGGACTCAGGCCCTTCTTGCATCCAACAGAACAATTGTACGAAACACACTTTAATTATTACCCCTCAAAAATCGTCAGGTTTTTATGCCGGACCCTGTAATAACATCGCTTCTTATCTAACTAATGCTGACAGGTTATAGTGAAACTCACTATAACACAAATATTTTAAAGTAGGTAGTTAACTCCTTTAAATAAATGAATGAATGAATGAATGTTGACAGTTTGCAGAGAATCTCACTATAACACAAATATTTTAAAGTAGTTAACTCCTTAAAAATATACACTGGTTATATCTATCTCTAAAAATATCGAATAGCTACTATATTTTGATTGAATACTAATACAAATCTGATTATGTTCCAATTTTCAAGTTTCTTTTTTATTATCTCAAGCCAATTACTGTCGGCTGTTATCAATAATCCGTGCTATAATAGAGGAAAGAACTGGCTTTTACACGTACGGGAAAGAAAAATTATGTTTGACGCATCATCACGTCTGAACTACTGGACTGATTTAAGGCATTCACAGACAGACGCGATACAGGGCTCGGTACGATATGTTATTACATAGCGGTAAATGAGAACGTGCACACAGCAGCGATATACCGAGGAAAGCGATATTATCGCAAGCGGTAGATCGCGTCGGTAATTCGGTCTACCGAATCTGTTCGGTAGACCGCTCGGAAATCAAGGCGGGAATCAGTAGTGCACACCTTTCTTATCGCACATGAATGCAGTGTAGTTAGTAGCTAATAATGTAGTTCAATTTTTTTAAATTTGGATCAGTGTTTACAAGAAGAAGCATTGCTTTTGTCGCTCGCTATGGACGAGGACGAACATGATGAGCCATTGTAAGTAACTTTTCATGTTTTATAATTGAAATTCACGAACTTGAACCAAGAAATTACACATTATCAGATTTTTTTTGAAAAAAATAACCTTGACATCGGTTTAAAGAAGCATCAAGGAATATGCATGCCAAAAGAAAATCAATTCCGTTTAGTAGTTATTGAACAGAAAAATAGTGAATAAAAAATTACGGGATTTCAATGAGAAGCAGTAGGCTACGGTACACACACAACTAACCTAACAGGACAGGATGGTTTTACCGAATTCCGAGCGTCTGCGTGCAGCGCGTGTGTGAATGTTCAGGTCGGTAAACTAGCGGATATTTTCCCGAGCTTAACATCGCTCGGTTTGTCCCGACCCTGTGTCGCGTCTGTCTGTGAAAGCCTTAACTTGAAACTCTGCATATAGATTCTTGATTAACCGAGGATGGTTATAGACCTATTTGCAATTCTTCAAGATTTCATTACGGCAATTTTTAGTGAGAAAACATGAAGAACCCAATATATAACCTAAAAACTTGAGTGGTAATAGGAAATGACATTGGGTAATACGGCAAGGCAGATCTCTCTTCCGATAAAAGCAATATGAATAAATAAATCTCATTACGTCAAGTTTTCAGTTTGTCAAGCTTTAAAATAGACCCTTGCGAAGCACGGGTTACCTGCTGGTTATTAATATGAGAGACTACCAGCGTCACATAGCTCCACGAAAGAGAATTACTAAGAGGTCTATCAGCTTGAGATAACATTGAAATTTGGTACATAAACGCCATGGGATATATTTCTCTATGCTATTACTCTATATGGATAAACATATAATATGAACAGAATAATATAAATATTATATTTTAGTTGAGGTTTAAGAGGAGGTCAATTCAAGAAATTGGACTCCGCTCAATCATAGCACTTTCAGGCTAGCTACACACACATCGAGTTTTGTTCGTACGATATTTTGCCGTCCTTATAAATTCTATTAGATTAAACAGATGATTTCTAACAGATGATGTTTGTCAAGTTCCGTTTAATAGTTATTGAACAGAAAAATAGTGAATAAAAAATTACGGGATTTCAATGAGAAGCAGTAGGCTACGGTACACACACAACTAACCTAACAGGACAGGATGGTTTTACCGAATTCCGAGCGTCTGCGTGCAGCGCGTGTGTGAATGTTCAGGTCGGTAAACTAGCGGATATTTTCCCGAGCTCAATATCGCTCGGTTTGTTCCGAGCCTGTGTCGCGTCTGTCTGTGGAAGCCTTAACTTGAAACTCTGCATATAGATTCTTGATTAACCGAGGATGGTTATAGACTTATTTGCAATTCTTCAAGATTTCATTACGGCAATTTTTAGTGAGAAAACATGAAGAACCCAATATATAACCTAAAAACTTGAGTGGTAATAGGAAATGACATTGGGTAATACGGCAAGGCAGAACATCCAAAAGGATCTCTCTTCCGATAAAAACAATATGGATAAATAAATTTCATTACGTCAAGTTTTCAGTTTGTCAAGCTTTAAAATAGACCCTTGCGAAGCACGGGTTACCTGCTAGTTATTAATATGAGAGACTACCAGCGTCACATAGCTCCACGAAAGAGAATTACTACGAGGTCTATCGGCTTGAGATAACATTGAAATTTGGAACATAAACGCCATGGGATATATTTCTCTATGCTATTACTCTATATAGATAAACATATAAACATATAATATGAACAGAATAATATAGTTATAAACATATAATATGAACAGAATAATATAGTTTATAATTTCGTTGAGGTTTATGAGGAGGTCAATTCAAGAAATTGGACTCCGCTCAATCATAGCACTTCAAGGCTAGCTACACACACATCGAGTTTTGTTCGTACGATATTTTGCCGTCCTTATAAATTCTATTAGATTAAACAGATGATTTCAAAAAGATGATGTTGTCAAGTTTCATAATCTGATAAAATTCATAAGGACGGCAAAATATCGTACGAACAAAAATCGATGTGTGTGTGTGCAGCGCTAAAGACTGCCTAGGTTGGTCCAATACTTGACTCATATCGATATTTTCGGTATCGATACTTACTTGGTAGTTGTATCGATACTTTTGTTTCGATATTTTACTCGAAATTGCAAGATACAAAAAGCAAAACATCCTATATCGATATTTTCGGTATCGATACTTACTTGGTAGTTGTATCGATACTTTTGTTTCGATATTTTACTCAAAATTGCAAGATACAAAAAGCAAAACATCCTGTCATTTTCCAGTGAAGCTTCGAGATCAACATCTATCACATCTGACTGTGACTCATGTCATGTGTTAGGTCATGTCAGAGGCCCTGAAATTGATCAGTTGCAACCTGAAAACTCTGACACCAGACCTGAGCCAGCCAGGTCACTCGATATTATTATTAACTAGCAGGTAACCCGTGCTTCGCAAGGGTGTATTTTAAAACTTGAAAAACTGAAAACTTGACGTAATGAAATCTAGAAGAATTTAAAATAGGCCTATAAGAATCCTCGGTTGATTAAGAATTTATATGCAACATTTCAAGTAAATCAGTCCAGTAGTTCAGATGTGATGATGCGTCAAACATAATTTTCCTATCCTTTACACTTGTATACATGTTTAAGCCAGTTCTATCTCGATTTGGTTATTTTTTATGAAATCGTATGTACCATCAATGAAATTTAAACATTTATTCTGAAAAATCTAGAAGGAAAATTGAAATTTGGGCTTCGAGGTGCAAGAGATTGATATTTTTAGAATCTATGTGCAAAATTTGGAGATCTAAATCATTCCCGTTTTTCCGGTATGCAATCCACAAGTTGACATGTTTTGATGCGAACACACGAACAAACACAACCCTACTCTCTCTTATTATATAGAAAAGATACCGTGACTCAAATTTTTATTCAAAGACATTTCAGTCAAAGTAAACTTCTTTCAATATCATTTTATTTATTTATACAGTGATAGATAATAGAATATCATTCTCAAATATTATTATGTGGTCATTGGTAGCATAAAATACATTTTAGTCAAAGTAAACTTTTTTCTTAATCATTGGTTTCACTCCACTCCATCTGAATAGCATCACAACGTCTATAGTGAGGTACAGGCTATATTATGATGGTAGTGGAGAAAGATAGGAGAGCATCGTTGCCAATTCTCTGCCTTCCATAGAGGATTCGAATCAAATGAAATACTACCATTATTCAGCAAGGGCTCTCACAACTAAAATAAGGGGATTTCCTTGTGAAACCCTTTCTTTATTCAATAAGGGAGTTAATTCTTAATGTCCCGGAAATTACCATAAATGAATTTTATGCGTGAACTTTATGGGATACTGTCTCCTTTACGTCATACCGTGTTTTTTGCATCAAAGACTATATAGTCCACGAATTTTCTCAATATATCAAAATCTTCTCTTTTATAGCACATAACAGAAAATACTTTACAGTATTATAATACTAATTTAAACAGGAAACACGATACAGATAGATGAAAACACTTTGAAACTTACATTATTTACCGGAAATTTTCGGATTCAACCTGGACGGTTGAGAAAGGTTGGTCCTGCCACGAAAATTTCTGGTAAATAATGTAAGTTCCTAAGTTTTTTTTATCTATATGTATCGTGTTTCCTGTTCAAATTAGTATTATAAAATCTTCTTTTTGATATATATTTATGTTATTATTTATTTGCTTTGACGAATCAATTGCTAGAATGTAAGCTTAAAGTTAATTTTTTTGTGTAGTTAAGAAGTTGATATTGTGGTAATTTGAGGGTTTATTGACAATTTCTCAGTCTTTTTCATTCAAATTGAAGATATCTTTAATATAATACAGGAAAGAGTTGGCTTAAACACGTACAGGATAGGAAATTCACGAATGACGCATCATCACGTCTAAACTACTGGACTGATTAACTTGGAATTTTGCATATCCTATCCTATTATATAAAGCGAGCAATTTCTGTATTTTTATATCTGGTAATTTATCTGGTTAGGCTATTTATATCTGGATATTTATGTTCAACGGATCTCAAAAACGGCTCTAACGATTTTCACGAAATTTGGAACATAGTAGGTTTATGATATAAAAATTCGATTGCACTAGGTCTCATCCTTGGGAAAACTCACTCAACGACATTAAAAGGATAATTCATCCTTGGCTGAAACAGCTGTGGATAGTAAAAAAGTGAGTGAGCCAGTGAGCATGTGAAAAATCAAAATATCGCATCCCCGAAATTCATAAGATGACATATAGCATAGCCACCTCTAATACAAGGCCGCGGCCTACGATATTGCAACATCGCAATGTAGGCCTAGAATCTAATACATGATTGGTGGAAAAGATTTTAAAAAATACCAGCTGATTTTTTTAACCAACCATGTTCTAGGCCTACACTGCGACGTTGCAATATCGTAGGCCGCGGCCTTGTATTAGAGGTGGCTATGCATATAGCCAGCTGTGAAATATAAACACGATCATTTTAGAGAATTTGTTCTGTTTATCAATAAATAAAAATAACGAGCGAAGCTCGGTGCCCCGATATTAGATGCTTAACTAACCAAGGATAGTTCTAGGCCTATTTCAATCTCTTCAAGATTTCATAACGTCAAGTTTACCCTTGCGGAGCACGGGTAACCTGCTAGTCCTATATCAAAGGAAAGAATTGAATTGGCTTTAACACGTAGGGGATAGGAAATTCACGAATGACGCATCATCACGTCTCAACTACTGGACTGATTGCATCATCACCAACGTTAGTAGACAGAAGGTTGATCACTCACAGGTGAAAGATTCGAAGTGGTGGGGGAAACGCCAGCGTGACGTCACGTGTAGTAAAAAAGTGATAGAGTAACCACACTGAGCATACAGTTTATTCACTGTATCTTCAAATACATCGTCGTTTAATCCCCTCAAGATTGACCTAGAACTTAAAAATTCTTCATACTTATAGCGATTGAATCACTGATTCTAATGATGTTGTTAAATACTTCAAATTCATTAAACTTGTATGAATAAAGTTAAGTTGAAAATTTTTCAAGAATCTAAAAACGTGACACGAAAAAGTTAATAAGCTGGAAAAGCGTTAGTAGACAACGTTATACTATTATAATTCAGATTAACCCATAAAAAATCTTGATAAACCAATGCATTGCAATAATCCGATAAACCGATTCCAATAAATCCGAAGAATTTCATTCATATAAATGCACTGAACACAAGCTGGTATCGAGCACATGTTCTACGAGAATCAAAATATCTCATCCCCGAAATTCACAAGCTGATGTATAGCCAAACTACAAATTATAAACACGACCTAGAAGATGAAGAAACCTTAAGGATTTGAAAGGGAAGGTTAGGAGGTGGGGTTTTTGCTTTTATATGGCAAAATACTTGTATTATTCAAATGTTTTGATAATTATTGTAAAGCAGAAACAGAAATCTTGCATGTCAGAAAATGTTTGTGTTATATAATTTGACTATACGTCACCGTATGATTCTCAAGAATGCGATATTCTGCCTACTCTGTACTACAGCCTACGTCACGACTGCAGTTCCCCCACTCCAATTGCATTTCAACAAAAATACTATAGATGAGTGACCAACCTTCTGTCTACTAACTTTGCATCATCACGTCTAAACTACTGGACTGATTAACTTTGAATTTTGCACATTGATTCTCATTTTACGGATGATGGTTGTTATAGCACAGAATACTTGAAAGAGAATTCAGCATTGTATAATCAGCAGTAATTTTAACTTCTAACAAGATGGCGCAGTCACGTGACGTGGTCTTGGTGCACTCAAGTCTTGGCGTCATGTAAAATGGATTGATACATTCCATTCTATATGTATTCTTTGGTTATAGGCCTATTAAAAATTCTTCAAGATTTCAGTAGGCCAAGTTTTCAGATAGTCAAGTTTTTAATTAGACCCTTGCGGAGCACGGGTTACCTCCTAGTACATAATATCATTTATCATGAAACGTGAACCTCCCTATAGCACAAATGACACTTCAAAATTTCCATTTATCCTCGGTTGCGCCGCTCTGGACGTACTATATTGATGGTTGATGACGTAACGACTTAGCTCACCTATGACGTCATCGTTTGGGCTTGGTGTGACGTCACTCTCGTCTCGAGCTGCTACCGCTGGACTGCGGTTTGCTGACGTTGCTGTTTTGGCTGTCGACAAAAGACGGTATCGACTCGTCGTTGAGCAGTGCCTCCAAGTCGATATCTTTCAGGTCAACGTTGTGTGACGATCCTGGATTCAAAACAAACAAAAATTAGCTATTATTATTAGCTCGTCAATCAAAGTTAGCAAAAAATAACAAACTGGAAGCATAACAAATTGAAAACTTGACCTACTGGAATCTTGAAGAATTTTTATAATAAGAAACTGGAAGCATGACAAATTGAAAACTTGACCCACTGGAATCTTGAAAGATTTTTATAATCTGTGTAAAATAAGTTGAGACTTGGCCCTCCATCCGAAGAAATTACAAGGTTGCCAATTCGTGTAAAATTGCAACTTTCTCAAATTTCCAATTCAACGTCAGAATTGGATGTAGAATATCATCCCCGATATCCCAAAAAAGTTTCAGGGTTGAAGGATTAAAAGGAAATTTAACTTTTATGATAAAATTGGGAACATCGCGAAGAATAATTGGTAATAATTTGGGAAAAATATTAGAATAATTTGTAATGTGCCTCCTTTAGCTCACTGTAAAACCGTTGTTCCTTAGATTGGGAGTCATGAACTTACCTTGTATTTTTATGTTTAATTGTCTGATTTTTGTAGTCAAATCTACATTTATTCTCAACTCATGACAACATTCATTCTTATAACACAAGGAATAAATCGAATCTGAGGAATGATTACTGCTCTTACAAATCCAGCCATACGAGTTTTAAGGCCTTTTCAATAAAGTTTTATAACCATTTACCACCAAATGTTCGAGGTTTGACGTTCAGGGAATTTAAACTAAGAATTAAGAATATTTGATAAAAAATTGTTCTTATAGTGTGGATGAATATTTCAATGTTAACATGGAGTCTATCTGGATTTTTAGGTAATTGCTATTGTTGTATGATCTCTAATATAGTTTGTAATATTGACGTGGCCGATACAAATTGTAAAGTGTTTGTCTGTGGCAATAAATTGATTTGATTTGAAGATTTGTTTTTCTTTTGAATATCACTTCTCTCAGAATCATGGGGCTTCGTAATGCGTAATAATTTTATATCAAATTAACGGGGAGACTGTTTCCTTTCTATTGGTGTCTGGATCATCTTTATCTGAGCAATGGTTATTTTTTAATTAATGATTATGTTCGTCAATGTCGAGACATTTCGAGCAGAGAACATGAAATTTTCGATATGCTGGAAAATTTTTGTTTCAAAAGATAAGTGGGTGGTGAAAGCGAGAAAGTTTCTCTGAATCAATCAATCATTTTATTCAGTAAAAAGCATTACAAAATTGGTCCCGCTAAACCTAAAAGATTTTACAGTAGGTGCCTACAAATAATAAAATACATAAATAGAATGAATGCTAACTTTAACAATAAACTAAGGAAAACAATTTTTTTCATGTAACTGGGAGTTTAGGAATTTAAAAGGAGTATGGGGTATTAGATGAACTAAGGATGATTAATGGGGTATAGGGTTAATGGAAATTGGAAAAAATATTTCAAATGGTAATATTTGAAATTATTTTTTCAATTGTGAAAAGCAGACGGAAGATCGTATTTTGGTCTCCAATGAATTTTAAAGTTAGGAGAGCGGCTGCATGGTATGCATTGTGTACCAAATTGTATACTAAAGTCTGACAATTTACAAGATATTTGACAGAATTATTTCAAACGCAAGCAGCTGATTGCCTCTAAAAAGCTGTAATGGAACACTGTTTGGATTATTCGAGACGAGGTTGTCATTTTCACTATTCATAATCATGTGGCTTGCAGTTGCTGAATTAACCTAACCTAACCATCCTCGGTAAATTAAGAATCTATATGCAAAATTTCAAGTTGATCAGTCCAGTAGTTCAGAAATGATGATGCGTCATCCATGAATTCCCTATCCCTTACTACCAATATACCTTGTATACTGGGTACGGCAGCAAAACCTCTTTTTTAAAGTGAACGCCATTCAGTCAGCTGATATCGTAGTAGAGAAAATTGGGTTTCATTAGAGACGCCAAACCATAACGTGAACGCCATTCAGTCAGCTGATATCGTAGTAGAGAAAATTGGGTTCGTTAGAGACGCCAAACCATAAAGTTAACGCCATTCAGTCAGCTGATATCGTAGTAGAGAAAATGGGTTTCGTTAGAGACGCCAAACCATAAAGTTAACGCCATTCAGTCAGCTGATATCGTAGTAGAGAAAATTGGGTTTCGTTAGAGACGCCAAAACATAAAGTTAACGCCATTCAGTCAGCTGATATCGTAGTAGAGAAAATTGGGTTTCGTTAGAGACGCCAAACCATAAAGTTAACGCCATTCAGTCAGCTGATATCGCAGTAGAGAAAATTGGGTTTCGTTAGAGACGCCAAACCATAAAGTTAACGCCATTCAGTCAGCTGATATCGTAGTAGAGAAAATTGGGTTTCGTTAGAGACGCCAAACCATAAAGTTAACGCCATTCAGTCAGCTGATATCGTAGTAGAGAAAATTGGGTTTCGTTAGAGACGCCAAACCATAAAGTTAACGCCATTCAGTCAGCTGATATCGTAGTAGAGAAAATTTGGTCTCGTTAGAGTCGCCAATCTATAAAGTTTTCTTCCTGACATGTTCAGTCACCATCATGCATTGGAACAATGTGGAGCATGCATTTTCCGTTGAGACTTATTTTTCCAGCGGATGTTCTGTGATCACAACCCAGCGCGCATTTCGAAACCTCTCTAATTTAGCCCCTTTGGCTATTGGCTGGAACGGAAATCAATTGTTACGTGAGTCACTACGTTCACACAAACTGCAAGTGCGACAAGACGAAGAACTGAAGTCCCTCGGCCCATTAGGTCACCTGAGAACATTGAGGCAGTGAGAGTTTCAATGTTGCGATCACCACAGCGTTCTGCGCGCAAACATGCGTCTGCTCTTGGACTTTCCGATCGTTCTGAGAGACAAACTCTTCATGATGATCTTCATTTCCATCCATACAAGATGGCAACTGTGCAGAAACTTTCTGAACGTGACTTCAATTGAGGGAACACTTTCCAGGACGCCTCATCTCAATTAGGAGCGATTTGGAGTGGCCAGCCCGATCTCGCGATTTAAACCCTTGTGATGTTTTTCTATGGGGTTTTTGAAATCCCTTGTTTAAGTGAACCGTTCAAGGACCCTACAAGATTTGAAGACCAATATCAGGGAGGAAATTGCTAACAACGCCTGCAATGCTGGCAGGAGTCATGACAAACTCCAGAAATCGGTTAACTCAGTGTGTGGAGAATAGGGGACGTCACCAACCTCATTTGACATTCAAAACTAATTGAAACAAAACTTTAAAAAGAGTGTTCTGAAAAAAGGTGCCCATAAGTCAGGGCGTGACTCCTCTCATCAAAAGAAGAAAAAAGTACTAATTAACATAGGTTCGAAAATGCTTGGTTATCACGTTACACAGGGTGGAATATTTCGTCTGAATTTCAGTTCCCCTGCCGAAATGAAGCCCTACGGGTATTTGTTTTCTGTTAATTAAGATGTAATATTTAGCGTAGGCTATTTCATGTAAAATAGACTAAGAAATTGAATAAAACCGTTTCCTTTAAACCAGACCTTTAGCTACAGTAATTTTCAAGATATGTGACGAAATACGCGAAACTTGGTCTGAAAACATGATTGATCCTTTAAGGTTATTGTAATATTTAGCGTAGGCTATTTATGTAAAATAGACTAAGAAATTGAATAAAACCGTTTCCAGAACTTTAGCTAAAGTAATTTTCAAGATATGTGACGAAATACGCGAAACTTGGTCCCGAAAAACATGTTCCTTTAAGGTTTGAAGCAGATTTACTATGTTAAATGTACAATAAACACAAAATATTTTCTTACAGAACTTGTAGAAAAATTTAATTTAAAAGAGAAAGATGTAGAATAAGTCTAAATAGACAAACGCAACATTGAAAAATAATCCTTCATTACATACAAAACGCATGAAAAATAGAGAGCTAACAGATTTTGTCTATTAGAACTTTTTTCTTCTTTTGTATGTGAGGAATCACGCCCTGACTTATGGGCACCTATTTTAAGAACAACCTGTATAGTGTCTACATTACAAAAATAAATAAAAACTTTCTGAACAATACAAAGAGTTCTATTCACTTGAAAAAATGAAGTTTCGCTGCCGCACCCTGTATTATAGATTACTAGAAACCTCATTAATGGTTCTTACTATAATTCTATAATTTTATTTTATACATAAGACACTGATGTGAAAACAATGGTAAATAAAATACTAAACCAATCCTCGTGTTATTTTGCCTTCCAAATTTAGGTAATAATAATAATAATATCGAGTGACCTGGCTGGCTCATTACAAAATTTAGGTGATGACACAGTCCGAAAAGTATGTTAGACTATGTTTCCTTCACTTGTCCAATTTTCAGTGTAAACACACGTCATAAACATGTAATTTTGAATTTACATAGATAAAAAATTTGATTGAATTTCTAAAGGTGTGACCACATTGAATGCACATATGTGCAAGTGCAAGTCAAATCACACACGAGCCAAAAACAACAATTGACGATTTGGTCTATAACTCGATAACAATTGACGATGTGGCCACACCAATCACAGGGCATTTGGTGGGGATAACAAGCTCCGCAGCTGTGTGAAAATCACCCTCATACCGCTTGTCTGTTTCTAATTATATTATGTGATCGAAGGTTGAAATAAATGACCTGGTCTATGTTAATGACATCGAGAGTCACGTCAATTTCAAACTCTCTCTTTTTGCGGACGACACTACAGCTTTAATCACCAGTAGGAACAGTGAATGTTTGATTGATTGATTGAGTACTTTATTATGTAGATTACAATATATACTGGCTTATACACTTATATACAATAGCTTACAATACAGCAAATTATAGATGAATTTACATAATATAGACTAAGAAAATAATTATTGAACTGTATATGATATGAAAAGCAATTTGTAATATAATAACTATAGATAATAATCATATTGTTATGCATCTACATAAATTGGCGGAGCTTTGGACATATCAATGTCCATTCTTTGGGAAGAATATTAAAAATATCCTCCCCACTAACTCTCTACCAAATGATAGGAGAGGCTGAGAGGTGTCTTGCTGAATTAGATTCGTGGTTTGTTCAGAATAGTCTTAGTTTGAACTGCAAAAAAACTAAAGTAATCCCTTCAGTAGAGACTATAAAAGTTTTGGAATAAACTTGAATACTCAAAGTAGAGTTGAAACTTCTGATTCCACGACATTCTTGGGTCTGATGGTGGAGAGTGATTCGAAGTGGAAGCTACATATTCTCATGTCACTGGTAAATTGAATAGAGCCTTGTTTGCATTAAGAGTAATGGCTAGAGTAGGGAGTGAAAAAACTGTTCTTTTTGTATATCATGCTTATTTTCTGTCAGTTATGAGATATGGAGTTATTTTTTGGGGAAAAAGTATAGAGAATAATGGAATATTCATACTGCAGAAGAAAGCCATTAGGATAATTTATAAGATTAATACAATGCGCTCTTGCAGACCTATTTTAAAGAAAAGAGATTGCTGACGGCTCCTGCTATTTATATATTAGATTTAGCAATCTTCGTTTTTAAAATAGACGAATGTATGAGGAGAACCAGGTGAGTCATCCCCATAATACACGATTCAGAGGTTTTGTTTACCCACATCACAGACTAAGCCTGCTGGAGAGTGGCCCGTTTTATATGGGAATGAAAATATTTAATTCAATCCCATCTCACATAAGAGAAATTGATGGCTTGAAGGAGTTCAAAAAAACTGTCAGGGAGTTCCTTATTGTATTGTGTCCGTACAGGTTAGCAGACTTCATGTGTGAATAATGTTTGATTGATGTATGTTATGTGGGATCTGTTATGTTGAAATATGAGGGATGGTAGATATTAGATTAAACTCTGACGTGTCATATACTGCGGGATCGTTGCTCCCTTAATGCAGTTTAATAATTGTGACGAACAAGAAAAGTAAAGTAAAGTAAAGTAATGAGCCTCGTATAATGCCCATATAGTGAGGTCCAATTTATAATGACAGTGTTTGATTAGCAATTGTATTTCTATCCTTGTCTATCATTCAACAAAGCGGATAGCACTATCTCATTCTCGCTTTGCTCTGTTGCCAGATCGTCTCTTAACAATGTAGAATTGATAATTAATTATCAAAACCCATTATGAAATTATTGAAATATATAGTTTCTAGCTAATTAAAATATAATTGATTATTTAAAACGAGAATGAACAGTTGCTATTACATCAATAAAACTTTAATAGTCTTTTGTATCTCTTCAAAAGCAACGTGTTGCATCCGAAAAGATACACATCCACATCTAAAACAATTAAAAATATTTATAGAGTGAGGTCCTCGTTACATGGCAGTGTTTGATTAGCAATGGTATTGCTATCCTTGTCTATCATTTAACAAAGCGGATAGCGCTATCTCGTTCTCGCTTTGCTCTGTTGCCAGATCGTCTTTTAACAATGTAGAATTAATAATCAAATTATGAAAATTCATAATGAAATTATTGAAATATATAATTTCTTGCTTAATAAAATATAATTGATTATTTTAAACGAGAATGAACAGTTAATATTACATCAATAAACCTGTATCAGCTACCGTCTACAGAAGGCATTGACAAGACAGAGGATCGGCAACGTTGTACTCCTATCTTCCTCCACTGTCATTATAACGTGGACCTCACTATAGTTGATAGAACCAACAGGCACAGCCCAAAACTGTTCCTTCCCCGAATTTTGATTCATATACAATCTTACAAGTACATATGAACAATTAATATTACATCAATAAACCTGTATCAGCTACCGTCTATAGAAGGCATTGACAAGACGGAGGATCGGCAACGTTGTTCTCCTATCTTCCTCCACTGTCATTATAACGTGGACCTGACTATAGTTGATAGAACCAACAGGCACAGCCCAAAACTGTTCCTTCCCCGAATTTTGATTCATATACAATTACAAGTACATATGAACAATTAATATTACATCAATAAACCTGTATCAGCTACCGTCTACAGAAGGCATTGACAAGACAGAGGATCGGCAACGTTGTACTCCTATCTTCCTCCACTGTCATTATAACGTGGACCTCACTATAGTTGATAGAACCAACAGGCACAGCCCAAAACTGTTCCTTCCCCGAATTTTGATTCATATACAATTACAAGTACATATGAACAATTAATATTACATCAATAAACCTGTATCAGCTACCGTCTATAGAAGGCATTGACAAGACGGAGGATCGGCAACGTTGTTCTCCTATCTTCCTCCACTGTCATTATAACGTGGACCCCACTATAGTTGATAGAACCAACAGGCACAGCCCAAAACTGTTCCTTCCCCGAATTTTGATTCATATACAATCTTACAAGTACATATGAACAATTAATATTACATCAATAAACCTGTATCAGCTACCGTCTACAGAAGGCATTGACAAGACAGAGGATCGGCAACGTTGTACTCCTATCTTCCTCCACTGTCATTATAACGTGGACCCCACTATGCTCAGCGGTCGAGATAACTAACCTGCAGTGAGGTTTATTTATGTTTATATAAATAAATAAACCCCACTATAGCTAGCGGTCGAAACAACTAACCTGCAGTGAGGTTTATTTATGTTTATATAAATAAATAAACCTCACTATTGCTGAGTGGTTTGATTGATTGATTGAGTACTTTATTTATGTAGATTACAATATATACTGGCTTATACACTTATATACAATAGCTTAGAATACAGCAAAATTATAGATGAATTTACATAATATAGACTAAGAAAATAATTATTGAACTGTATATGATATGAAAAAGCAGTTTGTAATATAATAACTATAGATAATAATCATATTGTTATGCATCTACATAAATTGGCGGAGCTTTGGACATATCAATGTCCATTCTTCGGAAAGAATATTAAAAATATCCTCCCTACTAACTCTCTACCAATAGTGGTCGAGACAACTAACCTGCATGAGCCAAAAATAGATCCTTGAGGAATCCCAACTCCTTGCTGAGCAGTTTGATCTTCTCCTCCAGCTGATCGTTCTCAGTTTTCAGCCGATTCACGCGGTCCATCGTCTCTTGAGTACGCTGACGCGATTTCACTCGACTCCTCTTCACCGCCTGAAACCAAAAAAATGACAATTTTATCAATTTCCATACTTGCTCCTATCAAAGAAGGAAAAAATTTCAAATTCCAGACTCATAAATACATTATACATAAATCAAACAAAGCTCAACATAACAACACACTCCAACCAAAATGTAATAATAAAAAAAGGTAAGTGAAAAAACCACTGGCATAAGATGACTCTTGTTCGCCAGTGGGAAAAGGAGATACATTTATAATACGCTTCTTTATTTATAAAATGTTTCTATAGTCTGTGTAAAGAAGTTTCAAAACGATCGTCACTACCAATGTAAGTGCATTTTCACTCCTTAAGTATTTTTAATTTCAAAGTTTCTAAAATCTTAGATTGCAGCATTTCTCTGATGGAATACAGTGCTGCCAGATTTCACTGAAGCCAGAAAGCCTGTGAGCTTTTTGTGAGAGAGATAGCGGAAAAGTGAGTGTAGGTCTTTTCGGTGGAATCAGCACAAAAACGGAATAAAAAGAAAATGCTTCTATAATATGTGCAAAACTTTTTTTTTCATAACCTTAGTGAGTGATAACATTGTATGCGTATATGTGCAAGTACATGTAAAATCAAGCATGAGCCGAAAAACAAAATTTTAAAAGTGCCATTGAAACACGTTGACTTACATATATAGTGAGGTCCACGTTTAATAGCAGTGAAGAAAGATACGAGAACAACGTTGCCAAATTGACTCAATTTTGCCACTGAGTGTACACAGCTGTTATTCAATTTATCCTATTAAATTTGATATGATATTAATTTTAATTCCTTTGATAAAATAATCAATTTTATTTCAAATGAATTAAATTCATCTATAAAATATTTTTTTTCATAATTTGATTCTGAACTATGCTTTTATAACTGAGACAGATTTATAAACCTGAAATGGCGGCTAATTTGAAAAGCTGTGATACACCAATCTGAACTTCAAAACAAAATGAATTGAGTTATTCGGTAGGTATTCTATTCCAATTTCTTTTAAAAATAATAGAAAAATATAAATCTTATTTAAAATAAGTAATTTCAATGGAAATAATTCTGAAAAAACCTTTCAATATTATTTATACCGGTACGAGTAGGTCTAACCTATAATGTGTAGGCTAACTGAAGCATGGATGAAGTCTAGGATGGTTAGTTATCAACTTTTAAAATGTCATTTCAAGTATTTTAATTTGTGTTTCTCATACGGTAATGTCTAAAAATTATTTCATTGTTTCAAAAATTCATTTAAAATCAATTATACGACTTGTGTACTAAAGTATTTTGATAGAATGAAGAAAAAATGGCGGCTGAGAATTGTTTGCTTACTTTTGTAGTCACTGTCAAAAGTAAAAATAAAATATTCTGGCAAACAGACAACATTGCAAAGGTAGAGAGAGATAGCGCTATCTGTTTTGTTGTATGATAGAAAAGGACAGCAAAAGTATTGTCAATCGTACACTGCCATTATAAGGTGGACCTCACTATATATGCTCACACTGAGCGCACCAGCAAGCGAGTATTCCAATCGCTCTTTTCAGATATTGTTTCTAATCTGCAGGCTTGTTCAAGCATAACCAAGCTTGCACTTTCACATAATATATACGCATTCAATGTGATCACACCCTCAGATTGCAGCATTTCTCTGATGGAATACAGTGCTGCCAGATTTCACAGGAGCCAGAAAGCCTGTGAGCTTTTTGTGAGAGAGATAGCGGAAAAGTGAGTGTAGGTCTTTTCGGTGGAATCAGCACAAAAACGGAATAAAAAGAAAATGCTTCTATAATATGTGCAAAACTTTTTTTTCATAACCTTAGTGAGTGATAATATTGAATGCGTATGTGTGCAAGTACATGTCAAATCAAGTATGAGCCGAAAAACAAAATTTTAAAAGTGCCATTGAAACACGTTGACTTACATATATAGTGAGGTCCACGTTTAATAGCAGTGAAGAAAGATACGAGAACAACGTTGCCAAATTGACTCAATTTTGCCACTGAGTGTACACAGCTGTTATTCAATTTATCCTATTAAATTTGATATGATATTAATTTTAATTCCTTTGATAAAATAATCAATTTTATTACAAATTAATTAAATTCATCTATAAAATTTTTTTTTCATAATTTGATTCTGAACTATGCTTTTATAACTGAGATCAGATTTATAAACCTGAAATGGTGGCTAATTTGAAAAGCTGTGATACACCAATCTGAACTTCAAAACAAAATGAATTGAGTTATTCGGTAGGTATTCTATTCCAATTTCTTTTTAAATATTAGAAAAATATAAATCTTATTGAAATAAGTAATTTCAATGTAAATAATTCTGAAAAAACCTTTCAATATTATTTATACCGGTACGAGTAGGTCTAACCTACAATGTGCAGGCTAACTGAAGAAGCATGGATGAAGTCTAGGATGGTTAGTTATCAACTTTTAAAATGTCATTTCAGGTATTTTAATTAGTGTTTCTCATATGGTAATGTCTAAAAATTATTTCATTGTTTCAAAAATTCATTTTAAATCATTATACGACTTGTGTACTAAAGTATTTTGATAGAATGAAGAAAAAATGGCGGCTGAGAATTGTTTGCCTACTTTTGTAGTCACTGTCAAAAGTAAAAATAAAATATTCTGGCAAACAGACAACATTGCAAAGCTAGAGAGATAGCGCTATCTGTTTTGTTGTATGATAGAAAAGGACAGCAAAAGTATTGTCAATCGTACACTGCCATTATAACGTGGACCTCACTATAGATGCTCACACTGAACGCACCAGCAAGCGAGTATTACAATCGCTCATTTCAGATATTGTTTCTAATCTGCAGGCTTGTTCAAGCATAACCAAGCTTGCACTTTCACATAATATATACGCATTCAATGTGATCACACCCTCAGATTGCAGCATTGCTCTGATAGAGTACAGTGATGCCAGATTTCACAGAAGCCAGAGAGCCTGTGAGCTACAGTGAGGTCCACGTTACAGCGGAGAAAGATGGAAGAAAAACGTTGCCGATCCTCTGTCTTGTCAATGCCATCTATAGACGGTAGCTGATACAGGTTTATTGATGTAATATTAACGGTTCATTCTCGTTTAAAATAATCAATTATAAAGTAAAATAATTATTTGTGTAATTAACTATTTATTTGCATCATAGTGTGAATTTTAATCAATTATATTTTATTAAGCAAGAAATTATATTCCTCAATAATTACATAGGCTAATGAATTTTCATAAATAAGATGAAATATTATGTTAATTATTGATTGTTAAAAGACGATCTGGCAACAGAGCAAAGCGCTAGATAGCACTATCCGCTTTGTTGAATTATAGACAAGGATAGCAATACCATTGCTAATCAAACACTGCCATTGTATCGTGGACCTCAATCTATCTCTTTTTAATTGTTTTAGATGTTTGATTGATTGAGTACTTTATTTATGTAGATTACAATATATATACTGGCTTATACACTTATATACAATAGCTTACAATACAGCAAAATTATAGATGAATTTACATAATATAGACTAAGAAAATAATTATTGAACTGTACATGATATGAAAAAGCAAATTGTAATATAATAACTATAGATAATTTTATTGTTATGCATCTACATAAATTGGCGGAGCTTTGGACATATCAATGTCCATTCTTCGGAAAGAATATTAAAAATATCCTTCCCACTAACTCTCTACCAAAAGCAAACTGAGGGAACAAACGCAAATGAGTGTTATTTCTGACACAACTAAGGCTATGCGCACACCAGTTAGTCAAGACAAGACAAGACATGATAAGACACTTTTAGTCACAATATTTCACATAGTTGCTTGTGACGCAACTCACACTGATTAGTCTTAGCAATTAGACACATCTTGAGCAACTATTCATGAGCAACTATGTGAACTATGTGAAGTATTTTGACTAAACGTGACTAGTGTTGTCTTGACTAACCGGTGTAGGCCCAACTTTATATGCCAATCCTATGACAAGGACCAAGTCAGGTCCATTTCCAGACACAGTCAATCCAAATTACTAGTCATTACGGAGTGATCCGTGGTCTAGTGGATAGAGTGCTTGCGTAGCAGCACAGTGATCCCGGGTTCAATCCCTCTCATAACCAAAAGTTTTTTAACCAGATCACTCCCGTGTTATCGGATGGGCACGTTAAACTGTCGGTCCCGGCTGAAGTATGACAGTCGTAAGGCCCATTGACGGCTTAAATTATATATTCAGCCGGTGGGACCTTCCCGCAAGGGACTCCCCACCAACAAAAGCCATACGAATTTACTTTTTACTAGTCATTACTAATAGTCCAGTCAAATGGTCGTTATTCAGGAAACAGCCCCGAAAGAATTTTTCTCGGCGGTTCTATATGTATTTTGGGGCGCTGAATTCGAATCTGAAATTTGCTGACACGCCAGAGGGCGGCTTCACCCCCAAAACCCCCCAAAATTTCGGACTTTTTTAATTGTTCCATGTATAGATTTTCCTAGTATAGACTAAAAACCACACATCACGTGAAAGAACAATTAATTCTTAACAGGATTCTATAGAAATTTTATAATTTGGTAGGAAAATATCCAAGTTGTATAGGGTAGAAGTGGTAGGTTTGCATAATTTGCATAATTGAAAAACATCAACAGCTGTGCCTAGTAGAAAGTTGTGTGTATATTTTTGGCTTCAACATTTTCTGAAATAACTTAATTTATTCAAAGTGCGGTAATATTAAGTGCAATATTTGACTATAATTTGGTATTATATCATTCTAAATACAAAATTTCTAACTCGTATATATTTTTGGACAGAAATAGAACTTTAAATTTTTTCAGAAAGAACATAACCTATTTTTTTGGACATTTTATTATTTATCAAAATTTGGGAACAGAATAGTTTTGGGCTATGCCTGTTGTTCCGTCCCGATCATATTCATATGATTTGTAATTCTATCAACAGATAAATAATTAAATAAATAATTATGAAAACCCCTTGAAAAATACCCCTTTTTTGAAAATACGTACCTCCGGAACCAAGAATGGTAGAATCCTGCGCGACCACTCAATTTATTGGAAATTTCATTTTCTTTACTTTTGTCGAGAATGATTCTTCTCCAAAAACTCGAAGGTTTCGAGATTAAATGGAAAAATAAAAAAAAGTCTGAAATTTCAGGGGTTATTGGGGGTTTTGGGGGTGAAGCCGCCCTCTGGCGTGTAAGCAAATTCCATATTCGAATTCAGCGCCCCAAAATACATATAGAACCGTCGATAAAAATTCTTTCGGGGCTGTTTCCTGAAAAACGACCATTTGACTGGACTATAAGGAGAGTAGTCGGTCCCGGCTGAAGTATGACAGTCGTAAGACCCATTGACGGCTAAAATGATATACTCGGGCGAGGTGGAACTTCCGTCAGGAACTCCCCACCAAAGAAAGCCATACGAATATTACTAGTAGTTCTGTGAACAGTAGACCTCGCGCAGTTATAAACCACAGCGTCCTCTTATACTGAGGAGTAAATCCTGTCTGAATGTCGCGTAGGCAAGATATCGGTGTGGAAACGATAATGGCTGCTGGGGTTGCTGTATCAGAAATGCTTACATCAAAAGCTAATCTTCTGCAAGACATACTGGCAACAGGTCAGCCCGAGTTGAAAGCAGAGAAAGGTTGAGAGACAATACTATGTTATTTTAGTTATTAATTGCATGCGTTATTGCATGCAATCAATAGTGCATTAAAAGTGCATAAGTGCATGCGATGAGGCATGAAATTGATAGTTCACACCAAATACCTTAAAGAGATTTAGACCCACAATGCCTATGCCTTTACAATGATAGCTCTTACTTGAAATTGAAGGCCGCCATTGTGGTATTTTAGCACGAGTGATATTATATATATATTTGGAATACTATAGATTACAAAGGCATTGGTATGTAATAATCTTATGGGTTGCCCCCATGAGATGCCCCCCCATCTTATGGGTCCCCCCCACCTTATGGCCGATTTCAATTCCAAGTAAGACACTAGCGCTGCATGTGAGTCTTTGCACCTTTTAGGTCTTTGGTTCACACAACGCCTGATTTTTTACCAAATTGAGATATCAATTGCATGCAATTAATAATTCACTCGACAGCTGATTTATGATAAATAATTCTATAGTTTGATTTTTACGGTAATATTGGCGTTAGAAGGAGACTCCTTTTTCTTTTGTATTAATGAAAAATTTTTAAAAACCATATGTATACGTCAACGCGAAATTCAAAAAGGAACATACCTGTGAGATTTCATGAAAAACTATTGCCGCGTTTCGCCTTAAATGCGGAACATATAAACTTATCACCTGTATAATTGGTTTTAACACGAAATTATTCAATTCTTATCATTGTATTATTTATAAGAAGCATTACTATAATATTTATTATATAGGTATATATATTTTTTCCATTTTTCAGTATTGCTATAGGCTACTTCGTACTGTTTGCTTTATGAACTCACAGCTAGCGCACAAGTTTAACTTTGCTGGCTGTGCCAAATCATTTAGATCTATTATAATTTACATTTTTATTATGCTTTTTGTATGTATCATTCATGTTTTGTAACTATGTAATTTTGGCGAAATAAACATTCTTATTCTTATTCTTAATTCTTATAAAAATAAAGAGAAATGCAAAACCGTCGACTTAAATCGTTGACCTCACTTTGCTCGGTCAATTATTAGGAAAGAAGTTCCATGCGCGTATATCGGTTTCTGAAACCGGTTTCTAGGATTCATGAAACGCGTTCCCTCTGTATGGATTTCGTCTTATAGTTGTAGAAATTTGATTTATACTTTATTTTACTCATATTTGAATATTTTTAATATGCTTACCGCATTATTCCTGTCTCGCTTTTGTCGATAGTCATCTGTAGATCCGTTGTCATAGTCCATGTCTTGCTGCTGGCTTCCACCTCCACCCCGCCGTTTCGTACCCCGCCCGCCTCCCGACGAAGACGCCCCTCCTCCTCCCCTCGACGCCATCCTACTGATGTTGTTGTTGTTGTAGCTGCTGCAACACAAACAACACAATATTGAATCTGAATCAAATGAGGAATTATTCTCAGAAATTAACACAAGTTGGATAGAAATGAGGTAACCGAAAAAGTCCAAATTTTTAAAGCTGGATTAAAAAACCCTTGAGCCTCCAACAATTATGTAAGGGTGGATAGAAATATGTAAATTAGTGAAGAAAACTATATGTAATAACGATGAAGAAAGACTGAAACTATAACCATCAGATTGGGTGGGTGTAAAGATAAAATCAAAGGGTGAACAGTTACTATAAAATTTAATGAATCTTTAACATATATTTACATTTAAACAATCAAGATTACTTTATTATAAGAAAAAGAAAACAGTATTAAAATGAAATTAATGGGGAAACTACTTGCTTTCTGCTAAAGATACAATCTTTGTGTTCATGAAAAATATATATAGAAAACTCAAAAAGGATTACACCTACCTTTTGAAAAAGGCTTCCCCCTTTGACATTCACTGGTTGAAACGCGACGTTAATTATTAGTTAAAATCAAAATAGCTGATCTAGTGAAATGGGTTCAGATCCCGTCTTATTCAATAATAAAATTATCTTTAAACTGCCCGAACTGCGACAGAAAAACTGTATTATAAAACAAGAGCAAAATCTATCCTTTCCACTACAAAAGCCAGACTTTACTCAAAGTTCTAACGAAAGAACTCTGCCCCAAAAGCTAAATTTTGGGTATTAATAAAAACTCAGTCAATGCCAAACATGAAAGCCATCTCAAGTACATATTTCTATCTGTCGCACAAACGCACGTTTGTTATTAAAAACAGAGAGAAGCTAACGTTAATATTGACAACAAATAAAATAAACAATCTTTCTGTCGATGACAAAAGATTGTTCAAAGACAAAATACTATTCATTGAACTTTTAATTTAAAAACTCTAAAATCCTGATCAATATGAGATAAATATATGATTCATATGTCCCATATGACCAAGTGACAAAATACCTTCATATACACTGTATATTTCAAATTCCTTTGTGATGCTGTGTGGTTTTTGATCAAGAGAGCATAAGATTGTCTGACCGCCATTTATGTGGTAGTAAATTTAGCGTTAACCAATGTGCACCATTCAGAGGCGAACTAGCAAAAATCAAATGAAACAAAACAATTAATGATAAAGCAACATTAGATATACTTCTGATATACCGATAACGAAATAGTTTTTTCATAACCTTCGAAAAAATTATAAATAAATAATAAATTGCATATTGCATAGGCTATAGTATCAAAACCTTAGTAGGCTATTAGCCTTAATAATACGATTTTAATTTATCAACCCCATATTAGGGTATATGTTAAAATATAAGAGCATGTCATGATCGTTATCAGATATGGACTGAATATTAGTTTAACTGCATTAGACAAAATATATAAATTATTGATGTACAATTGGCTCTACAGTGGGCCTATTTTATTAATCCATACCTACAATAATAGAAGATAATTTTGAATTTATTTTCAGTGTTTCCAAATAATGGAATGGTGTAAACGGAGTAGTTTGAGAATTAATATTAATATATAAGGTAATGTATTGAGGGTATAGGTAATTTAGATGATGGTATTATAAAGGAAAAGTACTCACTTTATCTGCATATCACAATAATTCTCATTTTCGATAGTACTTAAATTGTACGGATATTGCTGAATGTGATCGGAATCGGACATTTTAATTGAATATTGATAGTTGATTATCAGATAATACTAATATAATAGTCAATTAGAATTAATCCAAGTAAGTATGATAGTATACAAGCTTCCTCACAACTAACAACAGCAAAACTAACCACCTAGCAACTTGTCCTTCAATTATTAAGATATGGCAAAAGAACCAATACAAAAGTTACGGAAATAGTTAATCAATAATATAAAATATGATAATTGTCTACAGACTGCGAGCTGCAAGCATGCTCAGTAAACGTAAATAATAAACAAAAGCCAAAAATAGAATTATTGCATCATCATTTCTCATCGTAACCCTATTCAGAAAACTTTTGTACACTACCTGTTTGTTGATATTTTGTTTGGAACAATTCGTAACGCCTTTCAGAAAGATGATTTGCAAGCAGAATATGATTGCTAAATATTGAAATTGGTTTAGTGAGGAATCAGATACTATTATATACGTCAAAATTTTTCGGTGACGAAATACTTGCTTTTTCAGAAAATTTTTAAAACTAACCTCAAAAAGAAATTCTGAACTATGATTAAACATTAAACCACATCAGCTGATTGTAATTTGAAGGCTCGAGCTTGAAGGTCAGGCTCGAGCTTAAATACACTTGATGATAAAATTTATTCAATAACACTGTTATAATAGATCATTTCTGATATTAAAATGACTACATCATAATATTGAAGATTATTAAAAATATAAAAGGGAAAAATATGTAATTCATTATTTATATTTTTTCTATCAAAAAGTGAAATTTTTTTCACATCCACAGTCAAGTGGTATGGAATACCAAGGAGGATCGATCCTCCTTGTCGAATACTAATCTATCGACCGACACTGTCAAATCTCGATCTTATTTTATCGATAGCTCCAGCTTTAAAATTCACTGTTCCATTTCTATTTTCTATATAGTAGCAATTCGGAAGAATTCTGAGTAGAATTAGTACACAATTTCAGATTGAGTCACCTGCATTTAACATCATCATTTGAGGGTTGAAGGAAACGAGCAGATGAGAATGATGAGAGTTGTAGTCAAGGTAGGACAGCTATCGATAAAAATATCTAATGCTGTGTCGTTCGATAAAATAGTGGTCGATACCACCCTTCCGTGGATGTGAAACAGTGGTCACAACAAACAAAGCATTGCCCCGAGAGAGGACATTGGCTTTTTGCTTTTGGTTTGGTTGTGTTTGTAAAGCCGATTTGCAGACCATCCTGATTCTTTGAAATTCTTACACTTTATTCTGTTTTGCACCTTTGGATGGTCCAGTCATCGGTTGAATTTATGTTCGAAGAGTATTTCTGTTGCATTATCAATCATATTTTTATTGAAATTTCAAATAATTTCTTCAGTTTTTTTGGTAACGGTTGACTGAGAACTACCTGTTGGAGGGTTACATCAGAAACGTTTCAGGTACGTTCAATGATTTAAGTAAATTATTGTTTATTATTGAGATTTAATAGAACTAACTAATAATTTTATTGTTTTGTTCATAGTATTTCTTATAAAAATAGAAAAAGGCTTTTATTATAACTCACATGTGTTTTGAATTATTGTGAAGTCCCGTTAAGTTCATTGCTTGGTTTTTTCATTCTATTTTGGTATTGAGTCATTGCTTCTTTCTTCAAACTAAATAATTAAACACAGTGTAGTTACCTATCCACTATGAAGTGAGAAAAGTGGCTTATGTAGATTCAGGCTATCCACTGTAGGATGGAAAGTAAGTTAGTTTTGCTTAGCTAATTTGTTGTTCCAAGTTTAGTCCACAAGTAGAAGAACTGCACATTTTGAGATTCAAATTCATTGTACATTTCTATTCATGAGAATCTTCACTAACAAAACTGGCTTTGTCAATTAAAAAATAGGTTAACTTAATCATTTGAAAAAATGTTTTGTACCTACCTTGCTGGAGAACGTTAGCTGTGCCCTAGGGTATGATTACATCGGATGCACATTTGTGCAAGTTTCCATACTTTGTTTCTCATCTGCGCGCTTGGTTATGCATAACCAAGCGTGCACTTGCACATATACGCATCCGGCGTGATCACACCCTTTTGCCTAGTCGACACTTGGCCCAGCCTGATAAGCTTGGCCGCGTTGGTCTTTCTATCTACATTGCAAGCCCAATCAAGGCCAGCGGTAGCCAACGTTGGCAAGCGCTCGCTACACGGAACGCCGCATTCAAGGTGGCAAATTAAAAATGAAGTTAAAGGTTGAAAAAATAAACTAGAAGGAACACAATATGAACTATAAAACAATAAAAAAGTAACGATTCACAGAAAATCAATTCAAAAATTACAACTCAATTAGCCCACACAAAACACAAGAGAAGACGACTAAACAGCACGCATTGGTTGTAATAGTCCGAGAGATACTACTTCTAACATGAAGAGGGGAAACCGATTTTCTCTTCCACAGTTTGCAGCATGGACAGATTAGTGGAGTCGAGGAGTAAGCATGGTGCGCACAAAAGTAGGGTGAATTCTGTTAGGTTGTGGGAGTGATTGGTGAAGGAAAGAGCATCGGATCTCTCTGTCTTCGAGAGAGAGCCTTGTAAAAAGTAATATCTCTCGGACGATAGTTTGGATGGGTGGTTTGTCAGCCCAGAAGGTCAGCGCTGGGAAACCATCAATCCACACATTGGCGCTGGTCGACGTTGGGCCAATATGTGGATGCGGTATTAGGGTATGTTCACATTGAGGTGCGTACAGATATACGCGCCGCGAACATGAGCAGTTCACTTATAATCAGCTGACTATATCTGTATTTTTACAGAAACGGTAAGATACAGATATAAAAAGCTTGGCATCAGCTGATTAAAAGTGAATTGCTCATGTTCGCGGCGCTTATATCTGTACGCACCTTTAGATGCACTCATGTACGAGTGCACGCCAGGCCATGTATGACCACGCGTGCAGATGAGAAACAAAATCTGGAAAGAGCCAAATAAACACGTGATTTGTATGTAGCTGCTCACACTGAACGCCACCAGCAAGTGTAAGCGTTCAGTGTGAGGGTTTCTATTGCTCTTTCAAGATTTTGTTTCTCATCTGCACGCATGGTAATGCATGGTCTCGCGTGCAAGTACGTGCATCCAATGTGATCATACCCTTAATCTCTCAGAAACACTAACACTGAAGGGTGCACTTGCTGGTTGAGTTTTTAAAAATAGACGGATGTATGAGGATAACCAGTTGAGTCATCCCCATACTGTTCAGGATACTCTTGGAAGGGCTATGGATGAGTCTAAGGTATGGTTCAATGCCAACTTACTTAAGGTAAATGAGAGCAAAACAGAACAAATAATATTTTCTCTCAACAATGTAAGTACTGGTAACCTGAATCTGAATGATGATGTTTTCAAGCCTGTAAAGTTACTAGGAATGTACTTAGATAGTAAACTCAGCTGGGAGTATCACCTAGTGAATTTATGTAAAAAGCTTTCTAGAGTAACATTTCTCTTACGTAGACTGAAATATTGTGTAAACCTTGATGTAATTAAAATGATTTACTTTGGTCTCTTCCATTCACACTTGATTTATGGAGTAAAACTGTGGGGCAACTCATCTCTTCAAAAAAAGCATTTATATGGCAAAAGAAAGCACTTAGAGTTATATTTGGTATGAAATACAATGAATCTTGTAGAGGAATTTTTGTAGAACACAAAATTATGACCTTGCCTTGTCTGTATATATATTATAATTTAATCTCAGTAAAGAAAAATCTGTCTAATTTTGATAAAAATATTTCTATACATTCACATTATACTAGACATAGGGACGATATAACTAGACCTGCAGTTAGATTGACTAAAACTCTAAAAAGTCATAAGTACCTACAAATTCGCATGTTTAATTTATTACCAGATAATGTTAAGAAGTTACCATTGAAAACGTTTTGTATTTATGTTGATAAATGGCTCAAGTCTGAAGCTTTCTATTCTGTCAATGAGTACCTCGAATATTTCAATGTATAGTGTAATTTTGTTCGTTTCTATAGTCCAACTCGTGTTATTTTACTATAATATTTCAATGTGTATTTGTAAATTTGTTCGTTTTATAGTCCAACTTGTGATATTTTACTTATTATTGACGAAGCCTATTGCTTACATTTTTGTAATGTTGTTTTATGGCCAATAAAATTCTTGATTCTTGATTCATAATACAAGATTTAGAGGTCTTGTTTACCCACTCCACATACTGTGGCGCAGGCTACGCCAAACTCGCTCCCGCGGCGGTAACGTAGTTAAAAAACTCGCTTTCCATGTTATTAAATTGAGCAGGCCACACCGAGCTCGCTCCCGCAGAGGGAGTACCTCGGCGGTAGTTTCACTTCGCCGTGCCAGGCGAACTTTTGAAACGTCTGCTGGTGGTACTACCGCCGAGGTAGCGAGCTCGGTCTGGCCTGCCTGCACAATTCAATAACATGGAAAGCGAGTTTTAAAAGTTCGCCTTCGGTAGAGCATGCGCAGGATACCGAGACTCACACGTGACAATGAGTCATTCGCATGCCTACAGCGACGCAACATTTTGTGTTGGAGTTGAAATTGAGCTGTTGTCATTTCGTGTTGTCTTCCAATAATACATTCATTTTCAATGAAGAGCCTAATTGTAGAAGTAAGGAAGCGACCAATATTATGGGATTTTAACTTCTGCTACTAGCTACTAGTATCTACAGTATTACGAGACAAAGTACAGCGCTGTCGTTGCCGGCCTTCCCCCACTACTAGAGAACCACACTCATCAAAACCAAACTACCGCTAGCGGACGTTTTTTGGTGTGGCCTGAACTACCACCGCGGGAGCGAGCTCGCTACCTCTAGCAGACGTTGGTGTGGCCAGTGCTTTAGCCCAAAGACCTCAAAGAGATATAGACCCACAATGCCTATGCCTTCCCAATGATAGCTCTTACTTGAAATTGAAGGCCGCCATTGGGGTATTTTAGCACGAGTATTATTAATATCTATATATATTTGTAATACAATAGATCACAAAGGCATTGGTGGCATTGGTATGTAATAATCTTATGGGTTGCCCCCTCAATGGCGGATTTCAATTCCAAGTACGACACTAGCGCTGTATGTGAGTCTATGCATCTTTAAGGTCTTTGCTTTAGCCTGCTGGAGAGTGGCCCGTTTTATATGGGAATGAAAATATTTAATTCAATCCCATCTCACATAAGAGAAATTGATGGCTTGATGGAGTACAAAAAACACTCAGGGAATTCTTTATTGTATTGTGTCCGTACAGGTTAGCAGACTTCCTTGTTGAATAATGTTATGTGGAATCTGTAGTGTTGAAATATGAAGGATGGTAGATATTAGATTAAACTTTGACGTGTCATATACTGCGGGATCGCTGCTCCCTTAATGCTGTCTAATAATTGTGATGAAAAATAAAAGTAAAGTATATTTTATGCACGCGCGTACTTGCGCAAACATAGGCTATGTATCTATTGTGATCATACCTTTACCCTCCAATTATACGGGCGGAATAGACGCGACGGAATTTCGGGGAAAACCTCTTTCTTGTAGAAATCTATACGAGCGGAGTACCGCTTTTATACTGTTCCCCATAACCCCAGACAAAAAAGTACACATTTTTGATAGCTGAGTTCTATATTGTTCGAATGTCTAATCAATAATCCGCACAAAAAAAAACAAACAAAACCTACTCTAGAACATGATACGCCCCATAGTGGAGTAGGTCAATTACAACACAGAAAAAACTAAACAAGTAGAGGACACATTATAAGAATTTTTGTAACCAACTATTGTAGGTTGTAATTTATGTAATATTTTCTGTAATTGATGAAGTAGTTTTAGTTTTTTTGGGAAATAAACATTTATTATTTAACTAGTAGGTAACCCGTGCTTCGCAAGGGTCTATTTTAAACTGCAAAATGAAAACTTGACGTAATAAAAATCGAAATTTGAAAATAGACCTATAACCATCCTCGGTTAATGATGAGTCTATATGCAAAATTTCAAATTAATCAGTTGAGTATATTCAGACATGATGATGCGTCAAACATAATTCCCTATTCCTTACGTGTATAAGCCAGTTCTTTCCTTTATTATAGTATAGAAAACTGAAGAATACATAATACTTGGAAACCTCACAGAATCATATTGTTTTTTCCAATACATCAATCAATTTTAGTTCGATTAGGATCCTCCACAATTTGAATCAGGCAGCCTTTTGTTTTCCCATTCCAAACAAAATACCTAAAATACTCGTTTCACTGGAATTCGTGTCTGATAGTACATTATAACTGAAGAATATAAATTATTTCTTATTTTATTGTGATCTATTCATGTTTTTCTTATGAAATTCAATTATATGCCTACAGCATGAAGACTATGTCCAATTCATTTGTACTGGTGGCAAAATTTTACATTAAAAATAATTATTTGATAAAATCCAAGTTCAATAGTAATGAAAACAATTCCTTCAAAAAATAATTGATATAATACGTTTCGAGGGAAAAAATTAAGAACAAAAAAATGGGAAGCCTCGGGGATTCGAACCGAGGAACCATCGCTCCGTAAGGAGGCCTTTTACCGCTGCGCTACATAGACGTTCGTAAATGGTAGTCTTATAACCTGCTCATAAATAGACACACTTTGGGCTATGAAACTTCATGTAGCCTACGGTAGCATAGATGAATTTGAACATTAATTCTGAAAAATCTAGAAGGAAAATTGAAATTTGGGCTTCCAGGTGCACGAGATTGATATTTTTAGAATCTATGTTCAAAATTTGGAGATCTAAATCATTCCCGTTTTTCCGGTATGCAATCCACAAGTTGACATGTTTTGATGCGAACAAACGAACAAACACATACCTACTCTCTCTTATTATATAGATAACCTGATTTCGGAGAGGAACAGTTTTGGGCTTTAAGCCTGTTGTTCCTTTCCCAATCATTCATAGTTGAGAATTATATTGTATCTATCAATGTATAGATAAATTTATTCATAATGAATTTATTCTTCTTTTCACAGGATGGAGTTGATGAACAGTCAAGAAAGTGAGATAATAAATGAGGGAGAGTTGAACTATATTATGAGTGACTTGTAAGTAAAACTGTCAAATTTAAGTTTTTCTATTTCAATTTTATTACAGACTTGTAGGTAATCCTTGCTCCGGAATGGTCTAATTAAAAACTTGACCTACTAAAATTCAATTCAATTTATTAATGTCAACAAAAAATTAATATACAATTCATACTTATAAACATAAAATATAAATTCTTTATAAAATAATGAATATTACATAAAATATCATATTCTAAATAATATTGTTGCATCCCTCTTTAAGCAAAGCTTGTGATGAGGGATGGTGGATAGCATAAGATACTAATATACATCGTAATATTAATAACATAATTAGATTTTATAATCTGCTTAGAGCAAGTTGTAGAGATTATTTCAAAGAGTTAAAGATTCTCCCACTACCAGGTGTATATTTTAGAGGCTCTTTGTTTTATTGATAGGAATAAAGATAGGTTCAATACAGGAGAGTTGTTCCACTCATACAATACCAGATATAGACAAAACCTCAGAGACCACATTCATCGAACTGGTATGTATGAGAGGGGTAAAGAGTGCAGGAATTCGGCTTTATAATTCATTGCCAACACGCATAAATGCTCTTACAGGTGAAAAGTTCAGAATTAAGGTGAGGGAGGAGTTGTTGCAGGTTTGTCCTTATTCAGTGTGGAATTCTTTTTGCATTATAGAATGCAAAGATTGACGACTTGGATTATAATTGACAAATCCTTATACCCCTTTCATAGGTGGTCAGTGGGATGAAAAGAATGAAAAAAAAATTTTACATTACAATATCAAGAAAAAACAAAATTCCATTCTCTTATGCTATTCTCATACAAATGAAATCTTGAATAATTTAAAATAGACCTATAACCATCCTCGGTAAATTAAGAATCACTATGCAAAACGTCAAGTTAATCAGTCCAGTAGTTCAGACGTGATGATGCGTCATTAGTGAATTTCCTATCCCGTACGTGTATAAGCATAGCCACCTCTAATACAAGGCTCCGGCCTACGATATTGCAACGTCGCAGTGTAGGCCTAAGATTTAAAAAAATACCAGCTGATCTTTTCCACCAATCATGTATTAGATTCTAGGCCTATACTGCGACGTTGCAATATCGTAGGCCGGGGCCTTGTATTAGAGGTGGCTATGGTATAAGCCATTTCTTTCCTTTATTATATTATAGATTACGACGTTTATGTCGTAAATTTTCAAAGACTAAGCTACTCACTTTTTCAAATTGCAATTTCAGTTTCAGTTTTTGAGTGAGCTTTATACTATAATAAATAAGAATTGATGTTAATTGGCTTTTTAAATAAATAGAGTAAGCTATTGACATCTTACAATTATTTTCCTGAATCGGATCAATGTATTACTCAAAGTTTTCCATGTAAAATAAATGCATGATTAACATTTGTAAATGAAATACATTCTCAAACGATTCATTATTCTAAGTTACTGTGCTAAACTTATGAAACTCATTTAAATTATGTTTATTTATTTACAACAATATGGGAGCATACGGGAAAACCCCAAAATTGCTCCCTAATCAAAAAAAAAATTACAATAATCACTTTACAAAGAAATTGAAAATTGAGAGAAAGAAACAAGTGAAAAACTATTTCATATTAGTGAAGAAAAAAAATTATGAGAAACTAAATATACTGAATACTAGAGACTTATATACTAGAAACCATTTACAATATGAGAAAATAATAAGAGGGGAAACAAGAAATTACAAATAACATTCCAAGAATGATGTGAATTATATGCTGAGAATAAATTAAGAATAACAATGAGGTGAATGATAACAGAGCTAAGAATGAAAGGAAGTCATATACTAAATATGGTACTCTATGTAAGTTGATGAGGTCTAGCGTGGGAAAAATGTTGTTAACGTTTCTTCATATAATTTCAAATGATAGGATATAATTATGTTCGGTTGTCTAAACCAGGTTTAACTTACAGTTTTTTCCTCAATTAAGTTATCTTACCCTGGATCCCTTGATTTAGCTAATCCTAAATTTCAATTGAACCCGCTTTTTTGGCAATCAAACATAGAATTTCCTAATTGCTGTGACAAAACATAAGTAGGCTATCTAATATAATATATACCTATAGTGAGGTCCACGTTATAATGGCAGTGGACAAAGATAGGAGAACAACTTTGCCGACCCTCAGTCTTGTCAATGCCTTCTATAGACGGTAGCTGATACAGGTTTATTGATGTAATATTAACTGTTCATTCTCGTTTAAAATGATCAATTATATTTTTATTAAGCAATAAATTATATTTTTCAATAATTTCATAATGAATTTTCATAGTTAAGATGAAATATTTTGTTAACTATTTATTAATTCTACATTGTTAAAAGACGATCTGGCAACAGAGCAAAGCGAGAACTAGAGAGCGCTATCCGCTTTGTTGAATGATAGACAAGGATAGCAATACCATTGCTAAACAAACATTGCCATTATAACGTGGACCCTACTATAGCTAATATAATACCATAGAGAAACAATAGCGTAAGTAGATATCCCATGGTATAGGGCGTTTATGTCGCAACTTTTACTGTTATCTCAAGCCTATTACTATCGATTATTGTCGATTTTCACTGTTTTGACCGGGTAAGAGTGTATGAACGGCCCAATATGAGAAACTACCAGCGTCATAAAGCTTCACGTGAAAGAACTACGTGGACTATAGGCTTGAGATAACAGTGAAAGTTGTGACATAAACGCCCTATACCATGGGATATCTACTTATGCTATTGTTTATCTATGATAATACCCAATCCTTTCAAAATAGAACCATTTACTATTTTACATTGAAATTTTTGAAGATTAATATATTTTTTTTCTATTTACAGAAACTCCAGTCAGCCGTATTTGTTCCTACAAGGAAATGTGAGTAGAATATATATACTAGACTTCAATATTCATATCTTACTATTGTTAGGTCCACGTTACAATGGTAGTAAAGAAAGAAAAGAGAAGAGTGTTGCCGATTCTATGTCTTGCCACTGCCTTCAATAGAAGACAGCTTATACTGGTGTATCTCATGTAATATTAACTGATCATTCTTGTTAAAAATAATCAATCACATTTTATTCGTCAAGAAAATATATTCTTCAATGATTCAATGATAAATTTTCATAATAGAGATAGTATATCTTGTTAATAAAATTTATACACTTTAAAAAACCGATCTGGCAATGTTGTGGAGCTAGAAAAGGATAGCGCTATCTGCTTTGTCGAATGATAGACAAGGATAGCAACAACAAAGTTGATCGAATACTGCCATTATAACGTGGACCTCACTACAGTGAAATAATACATCAAATTGAGGAGAATTTAATTATCTAAAATTATAAGATTCGTATATTTGTATTGTATATTATTCAGTATAGGCCTGTAAGTATTTTTACAGCGTTCACTTCGGATCGTATAATAATAAATATCGGAGACCGAGTTTTACCCTGGAGTACAAAAGCATAAAACATTTATCACGAAAGAAGAAATTATAATAACATTCATAGTTCATACAGAAATGTTCTATCTAATCACAGTAAATTGAGATTAATTCCCAGAGGATTGCAAAAATTTCACTCACAAAGGCCCGGTTGCACAAAAGCCGGTTAAATTTTAATCCTGATTTATTTCACGTGAACCAAATCAGAGAAGACCGTTTCAAAAAGATGGATCTACTGGAATTAATCAGGATTGAAAATATCCTGGCTTTTTTGTAACCGGCACTAAGTACCTGATTGAATGTTTACAAGAGTTCAACAGCTGAGTAATAATTTTCACACAGTCCCACACACATGAACTCGCTCACTCACTTCCATCATCAACAGACGACGGAATAATTATTATCAGCTGTTTTTCCAAGGATGAATAATAATTATCCTTTTAATGCCCTTCAGCGAGTTTTCCCAGGGATGAAACCTAGTGCAATGGAATTTTTATATTATAAAACTACTATGATCTGAATTTCGTGAGAATCGTTAGAGCCGTTTTCGAGATCCGGTGAAATACAAACATATAAACATCTAAACAGAAATTGCTCGTTTAATAGTATAGGATTATAAGTATATTTTTTCGATGAATAGTTGGAGCACTGAAAATGCACAACGTAGGAAGAAAAACTGTTTCTTAAAAAATGTCACACTTTCAATAGAAGATGGGCTATCTCGAAAACTATTAAATGACAAAGCTCTACTAAAAAACCTTGTAGGAAATTTATCAAGCTCCATTTTATGACAGTCATGTCGGCGGAAAGCATTGTTTCTCAAGATATAATCATGATTGCAAAAAATGAAAAATGCAACTTCTCAACTACCGGGGCAACTTTTAAACACAAATGTTAGGGATGAATACTTTTGAAATGTTCTTCTTACTAGTCCAAACAAAAATGCAAATTTTAAGTAAATTTAATGATAGATTTCAATAATAGAATTTGTTGATCATTTTTTTATTATTAAACAAAGATTTTGTTATGTTGCGAAGCTGGAAAAGGATAGCGCTATCTGCTTTGTCGAATGATAGACAAGGATAGCAACATCAATGTTGACAGATAAGCCTGGTTTTCACTAGTAGAGTTAGTGGTCGTGTAACTGGCATACTAATTCTACTCTACTTACTTGGTCGAGTAACTTGGTTGTTTTCACCTTAGACCAGTTATAGAATAGACACGCTGGGAAGTCTAGCCTCTGAAGCCAACATCTACTGACATATCACCAAATCGTGACGTCATCATCGGATAGAAAACTTTCAAATTGTGTCTGTTTCAGGAGGATGTAAATTATTATTCATTAAAATGGTAAACTCTCGCTGCGCTCCCGCTGAAAAAGAAACAATCTGCTATGGAAAACAATGTAAACAAACTACAGAAAAGTTTTCTATCTGATGCTGACGTCACGATTTGGCGATATGGCAGTAGATGTTGGCTTCATCGACTTTCAGTATGAATATACAATGGGCCCTGTCTATTCTATAACTGGTCTAAGGCTTTCACTACAATTGAGAATAGTAGGTAGAGTGTGTTGTCTAGTGAACAGAACTAACCTTAAAATGTCAATACTTTTTAATTGACCGAGCGAAGTGAGATCTAAGATTCAAGTCGACGGTTTGGAATTTCTCTTAATGTTTAAATGTTTATATGTTGCGCATTTATGGCGAAACGCGGTAATAGATTTTCATGTAATTTGACAGGTATGTTCCTTTTTCAATTACGCGTCGACGTATATAGAAGGTTTTTTGGAAATTTTGCATTTCAAGGATAATATAAAAGGAAAAGGAGCCTCCTTCATACGCCAATATTAGAGTAAAAATCAGACTATAGAATTATTCATCATAAATCAGCTGACAAGTGATTACACAGATGTGTGGAGAAGCCAGTCTATTGCTGTATTTCCATAAGGTCTATAGTTTCAATCAGGTACTTGTGGCTGTGAATACTGCGTGAGGTCGACTGTTCACAGAACTACTAGTAAATTAACACTTATTAACACTTTGAAATAAATTAATAATTTTTAATAAATATCAATACTTCTTAAACTTGATAGCTTACGGCACTACTCCACTCTACTGGTTCGAGACTGTTTTCATTAGCATAGTAGTGGTAGAGTAGAATGAGAAGTGATGGTAGGGGAAGGCAAGTGGAAGAGTACAATCCCACTCTACTCTACTAAAAACTAGTACTCTATCATGAACGTTTCCATTGGAAGAATTCACAAGATAGTTAGTACTTGCCTAGGGTTTTCTACCACTAACTCTACTAATCAAAACCAGGCTATACTGTCATTATAATATGGACTTCACTATAGAGTAAACATTCATTCATTGAATAAAACACTATAATCATAATACAATAAATTATGACATTGGAGGAAAAACTAGGCTGGGCCTGTACTATTTCTCTCCAAAAAATTTTGATAAAATTTTAATGTTGTCGAAATTGAATAAAAACACACATATGTTGTCAAATTCTGCACAGTTTTATTCGGTACACGATCATGGTTTCGTGACCACACCTGTCACATTTTCAAGTTGACTAAAGCTAAAAGGTTAAGGTAAACATTGGGCCCGTTCTGTGTACATGGAATGTGGTAAATTGTCCGATTCACAATATGAGGAGCTCTATGCAAGAAGGGCGTTAGGAAGCAAACCTTCATTTTGAGAAAACGAGTTACAAAGTTTTCAAATCCTTAGAACTTTTTTCTTACCCAAAACTTCTTATTTTGGGTTTCACCCTGAATTAAATTGAAATTTTAACTTTTTAATCATTATAATTATTGTATTGTTCTTGTTCATGTGAATACTCAATAACAATCAGAATTAGAAAGGCTTGAAGCCACCCTTCTTGCATAGATTCATATTTCTGAAGCCCTTAGATTGCATAGAAAACAAAAGTTTTCCACTATATTTAAGGAATGAGTATTGCAAATGAAAAATGAAAGCATGTCGTATACGTTTTTCAGAAATTTGAAACAAATTCAATAACAGCTTCCTGCACACCTCCACTCTTCCATCAAAAGTAAATTATTTACCCAGTAAAAAGTTCCGCGTTCCATGGGAGGAATTTTGACAGATTCTGTTCCAGAAACCTGTTCCAGTTCCAACTTTCTGCCCCACAGTCGAAGTGTGGTAAATTGTCCGACCTGGAACAGTTCCAATTATCTGAGCTCGCATTGGTCAATTATTGTAGTCTGCTTGCTTCTCTGCACATGCGCTGATAGTTTGTTTACCATATCATAGCATAGAATACATAACCAACAATATGATGTTTGATAACCTTTTAGCTCTAGTCAACTTGAAAATGTGACCGGTGTGGTCACGAAACCATGGTCGTGTACCGAATAAAACTGTGTAGAATTTGACAACATATGTGTGTTTTTATTCAATTATGGAACGGTTTTACAATATTTACAATGACTCAGTCGAATTTTTAATGTTGTCCAAAAGTTAAGGTTATGTAATCACACGCTGCTTCATAATTAAAAACTTTAGAAATATTTCACTTATTTGAATACAAAATCAAAGACCTACTCACTATTTGTTATCTACAATATTCTCAACTACAATTCCTTTTGTATACTTGCGTTGAATACATAATCATTTGAAGATTCATAATGTACGTTTGAAGAGTGCTAATGTATTGTCATTACCATATTTTCTAGGAGTACGTTGATCTATACAGCTCAGCACATCAACAACAGTTGCTTCGCCAACAACAGATGGCCGGCGAACAACATCAGATGCAGCAACAACATTTGACCGACGATCAACAGTTTGTCCAACAACATTTAACTAGCGATCAACAAATGCAGCAACAACAGATAGACGGCGAACAACATTTTGCCCAACAACATTTGACCGACGATCAACAACATTTGAGCAACGATCAACAGTTTGCCCAACAACATTTGGCCGACGATCAACAACATTTGAGCAACGATCAACAGTTTGCCCAACAACATTTGGCCGACGATCAACAACATTTGAGCAACGATCAACAATTTGCCCAACAACATCTGACCGGCGATCAACCACAATTAAACCATTTGATGTCGGAGCCGGCGCCAAGTGATGACAGCAAGGTGGGAATTATTTCGGGGAGTGGGGGAGAAATGGTGCGTGCCCCTCCTTACCACGACACCACCCCTTCAGAGCACACCTCTCCCACTGGTCTGAGGCCCTGTTTGACCATCCAACCGGGCGTCTACGATTTCCAAGTGAACGTGGCCAACACACTCAACGGACGTCATGCTTGGGTTGTGAGTATAAAGTCAACTTTCAATTATCTTTATTTCTAATACTGTATCTTTATATATAAAAGCGAAATGGCACTCACTCACTGACTGACTGACTGACTAACTCACTCACTCGCAGAACTAAAAATCTACCGGACCAAAAACGTTCAAATTTGGTAGGTATGTTCAGTTGACCCTTTAGAGACGCACTAAGAACGGATTTGGAAAAATTTCCAAAGATACGCCCAAAATCTGCGTTTATCCAGCTTTATCGAGAACAAATGAACAGGAAATTTTCAAATTTAGTACAGAAGCTCAGCTAGGGTGTTATAATGTAGTGTTAGAAGGAATTTGCAATAACGTCAAAAATACGCCCAAAATCTGCGGTTTTCCAGCGTTTTTTAGCGTTTTCTCAAATTTATCGAGAACAAATGAACAACAAATTTTCAAATTTAGTACAGAAGCTCAGCTAGGGTGTAATAATGTTGTGTTAGAAGGAATGCAATAACGTCAAAGATACGCCCAAAATCTGCGTTTTTTTTGCGCTTTCTCAGCTTTATCGAGAACAAATGAACAGAAAATGTTCAAATTTACTACAGAAGCTCAGCTGGGGTGTAATAATGTTTTGCTAGAAGGAATTTGAAATAATGCCAATGATACGCCCAAAATCTGCGTTTTTCCAGCGTTTTTTTTCGATTTCTCAGCTTTATCGAGAACAAATGAACAGAAAATGATCAAATTTAATAAAGAAGCTCAACTAGGGTGTATTAATGTTGTGCTAGAAGGAACTTGCAATAACGTCAAAGATACGCCAAAAATAAGTGTTTTTTTTGCGTTTTCTCAGTTCTTTCATTCTATGCATCTTCAATGTCTTTGAGTTAGACCAAACAGTGCCTCGTTCAGAGCTACGTTCACGCACCGGTCTCATCGTTCACTCACCGATCAGTGACTTTGAACGCAACCAATGATTAAATGCTACTCAATTAATAATTATTATTAAACGAAAATCCAAATTAAATTATGTAAATCACCCCGAAGACTTCTGCCACTCCAAATATTGACAACAGGATAAACAGCTAGATGGAAATTCGACGAGCGCTACTATTCAAAAATTATTTGCCAGCCTGGGAATCGAACCCGGTACCTCCTAATTGCCGGTCAGGAATGCTTACCCTTACACTGACTGGCAATTAGGAAGTACCGGGTTCGATTCCCGTGCTGACAAATAATTTTTGAATAGTAGCGCTCATCGAATTTCCATCTAGCTGTTTACCCTGTTGTCTATATTTGCAGAAGCAGAAGTCTTCGGGGTGATTTACAGCATTTAATTTGGATTTTCGTTCAATAATAATGTATTTATTTTTTTACATGATCTTATTTTTGATATAATCAATAACCAGCAAGAAAATAAACTAAATCATATGTTGGAAATCAGGGGAAAATGTATTGAAATGTTGATTAGTTATGTATTGATCTGTTTGAGGCATTGAAACCATAGGGAAAAATAGCATAAGTAGATATCTCATCGTATAGGGCGTTCATGTAGCAGTTTTACTGTTATCTCAAGCCGATAGTCCACGTAGTTCTTTCTCGTGGAGCTGTGTGACGCTGGTAGTCTCTCATATTGTGCCGTTCATACATTCTCATCCCAACAAAACAGTACTAATCGACAGTAATCGGCTTGAGATAACAGTAAGTTGCGACATAAACGCCCTATACCATGGGATATCTACTTACACTATTGTTTCTCTATGTTGAAACTGAAAGCATTTTCTTAGGGCCGGTCTCCGAGCTCGGGATTTAGCCAAGCTCTAGACTTTAAACAGCTGAAGTCAGAAAATTGGATTTCCGAAACGGGGCGCAGTCGCAGTCCACGTTTAAATTTAATTTCGAAAAACTAGAAAATTGAACTCAAAATAAAATAAAATGAAAATAGTGTAAAGTTTCAGCGATTTTGAATTATTTAGGAATGTTTCATTTCGTCAAGGGAAAAAGTTTCCAATTATAGAAATGAAAAAATAAAGATTATCATAATAACTGCGATCTGTATCGGAAGCCTATTTTCTGACTCCAGCTGTTTAAAATCTAGAGCTTAGCTAAATCCCGAACTCGGAAACCGGCACTAAATTTAATTGACCGAGCGAAGTGAGGTCTAAGATTCAAGTGGACGGTTTGGCATTTCTCTTAATGTTTATATGTGCGCATTTACGGCGAAACGCGGTAATAGATTTTCATGAAATTTGACAAGTATGTTCCTTTTTAAATTGCGCGTCGATTTATATACAAGGATTTTGGAAATTTCGCTTTTCAAGAATAGATTTTCGGTAATAGATTTTCATGAAATTTGACAGGTATGTTCCTTTTTAAATTGCGCGTCGATGTATATACAAGGTTTTTGGAAATTTTGCATTTCAAGGATAATATAAAAGGAAAAAGGAGCCTCCTTCATACGCCAATATTAGAGTAAAAATCAGACTATAGAATTATTCATCTGTCTAGTGGACTATAATACTAGTAGTTCTGTGAACAGAAGACCTCACGCAGTATTCTCATCCACAAGTACCTAATTGAAACTATAGACCTCATGGAAATACAGCCATAGACTTGCTTCTCCACACATCTGTGTAATCACTTGTCTGAAGGAGGCTCCTTTTTCCTTTTATATTATCCTTGAAATGCCAAATTTCCAAAACCTTGTATATACATCGACGCGCAATTTAAAAAGGAACATACCTGTCAAATTTCATGAAAATCTATTACCGCGTTTCGCCGTAAATGCGCAACATATAAACATTTAAATGTTCAAACATTTAAACATTAAGAGAAATTCCAAACCGTCGACTTGAATCTTAAACCTCACTTCGCTCGGTCAACTACCGTTCAAAAACATCGAACATCTTGAAAATGTATCTTTCCATCAACGTTAGTAGACAGTTGACTATAAACTATAGACAGTTGACGTTCAAAAACATCGAACATCTTGAAAATGTATCTTTCCTTCTTCTTTATGTGCCGTCTCCTTTAAGAAGGTTGGCTATCAACATGGCAATTTTGATTTTTGAGGCAACCGCCCTGAACAGATCAATGGAACTACTGTTGTACCACTGTCTCAAGTTATTTAACCAGGAGATCCGTCTTCTTCCTATATATCTTTTGCCTTGTATCTTTCCTTGTATGATGTTTTGCAAAAGTGTATATCTCTCTCCTCTCATTACATGACCCAGGTATTGCAGTTTCCTGATTTTGATGGTGATCATGATTTCTCTGTCCTTTCCCATTCTTCTTAATACTTCCTTGTTGGTTGTTCTGCTAGTCCAGCTTATTCTGAGAATTCTTCTATAAGCCCACATCTCAAATGCTTCTAGCCGGTCGGTGTCGTTCTTTTTCGACCTGTATCGGGAAGCCGATTTTCTGACTCCAGATGTTTAAAGTCTAGAACTTAGCTAAATCCCGAGCTTGGAAACCGGCACTAAATCTAATCTATATAAATAAAAATCGAGCCTCAAATTTTGACATTCAATAACTTTTTTATGTGTGCACCGAATTTGATGTTTTTTTTTTTAGTTGTGTTCGTTATGTTCAGGACCAGGTTATGGCCTATCAAATTCATAATCCGACTTCAGGACGCTTTCCTGCTGTCCTTTAAAGTTTACAAGTAATCCTTATGAGAGAAGATTTGTGAGCTGGTCACACACAGAAATAAAAATCAGCTGTTATAATCGTTGCGTCATCCAACAGCCGTCGGTAGATAGTAGACAAGAGTGTGTGCTGCTCCATAACCGCCCATGTATTTTATTCTAAACGCCTCGACTAAAAACAAAATGACTGTTCTATGTGTAACCATCCAGCAGTGCGACCTCAGGTTAAAGACTTTAATGCTCTAAAGATATTGCTTTGTTCCGAATAATTGTGCTGTCTCCGGTGTTCAGAATTAATTAATTTTTAGTAAATAATTTATTTTGCAGTGTGGAAAATCATCTATATAAATAAAATTCCGCATTGCGCCTCCTCAGGTTTAGCTCCAGCTAAAGTTTGTCATGAGATGCATTAAACTATTTGGCGGTACGAAGTTCGCCGGGCCAGCTAGTATCTATAATAATAATAATAACTCGTTTTTTTCACTGCATTTTTACAATAATTGGTAATACAAATACATACATTAAACATAATGGTTGAACATTACAATTGGTAATACAAATACATACCTTAAGCATAATAATTGAACATAGATAATAATATTAAGCATGTAACAGAAAAAACCACAGTGCATCCCTCTTTAGGCTAAACCTGTGTTGGGGATGTCTCGCTCTCTAGTTGAGTCAACTTAATTATAATACGATAACAATTTTGAGGTATCAAACAATAAAGTAATTTTATACAATAATCAGTGTGCTAGATGGGATTATGAATCTTTAACATAATTACATTTGAATGAAGACAGCAAAAAAAAAATGTAAATAATATTACACCTCTATTAAACGTTTTTCTTCATAGAAGCGATTAGTCTATTCTTAAACAAATTGTAACTGGGTGCATCTGATATATCCGATTGCAGTTTATTGAAAAGTCGTGGTCCCTTACAAAGCATGTAAGGAGGCCACTCTACTTCTTGTGAAGGGTTCTTTTAATTTATTAGCAAGATTTCGACGAGCGGAATATACATGTTCATCCATAACTGGAAACTCTGAACGTCTTAAATACACAAACTTCAAAAGATTTATTTCAAATAGGGTATCAACACTAAAAACGCCAATTCTCTATACATACTTCGGTTGGATATCTTATGGGTCTCTTTAAACATATTTTTATTATTCTTTATAAAGAATTATGAGAGGTTGCAAAATTGAACTCCCACAACTTCCCCAGGATACAATACCATAGCAGATAATTGACTATCAGTGCCAACAATACCATTCTTAATTGATAGATAGGAAGGACAATCCTTAATTGAACGAATCTAATATAATAATATCTAATAACTAAAATAGTAATGAAGATGTTGATTATTTATGTATTAGATCTGTTTGAGACTTTGAAACCGGAAACATTATCTTATCTTTTAAAAGCTTTTTTATATTTGTTTTGGCAAATAAATAAATTCAAAATACAATGTTATTGATGTGATATATATCTGTGCTTGTTACAGTACTCTTCGAAGCTGCAGAAGATCTACATAGATATAGACAAGGTGCTCCTGATGCAGTTCAGACTGAACAGAGTGGACGTGAAGGGACTGAGTGTGCGCACTCTGCTAGTCTACTCTGACCCAGACCACGCCACACTGGCTGTCAACCGGTGCACGCTGCATGTGTTCAAGTGTGATCCGAACCGTCTGGGTGAGTGCTACTCATGTCTATAGTGCATACTGATATATATGTCTGATACTATGTCTATAGCTCTCTAATTACTGATTCCCGAACGCCAACCCGATCAGCTGATAATCAGCTAATCGGAGTGCTTCCTGCCCTGCCAACTCATCCGCCGCCAGTGCAAAAACGCCTCTGGCAAAGAAAGCTTCATGTGGCTCGGCGCTTAATATATTGGAAAAATAGATGAATACTAGAATAAGAATTTTCACATTAAGACAATTTCTTTGACATTTTATTTGAAACTAGCTTACCCAAAAAGTCAATGTATCTCATGTCACACTTTACTTTATTTGGTGAATCATGAAATTTATCTGACAATCAATATTTTCATTATTACATCTCAATACGGACTCCCTATCTGCTTAGTCATGCAACATTTATTATTCCGAAAACATATTCTTCTCAATCTATTTGTATTAATATCTATCAGTAAAGTGTTGAATTAAAAAAAATAGATAGGTTAAATCAGTGTTTCAAAGATGAATTGAATGTTTTCATAGTTGTTGTTTGTCAATAGATGGTCCAGGAAATATGCGATGTACGATGAATTACACAGAACTCTATATTCTTTCCATCTTCCATTTTAGGATGAATATAAGCTAAGCTAAATTCGAAAAATTTAATTTAGTCTCTCATTCTTCAGTAATTAATGGATGCAATATGAACAACTCTATTTCATGAGATGAATAATTTTTTGCAATATTTTCCAGTTTCTCAATGATAGGGGAGTGATAATTATTTGTATAGGTCTTCTAAGGAACGATTATCTACAGCTGGTACAAATCAACTACACTAACTTCAACTCCAAACTACCGTTTTAATATCAGTACACAATTTATCACAGGGTAACGTGTTTATTATACAGCTGGTAACTGTAGATGCTAAATCATAGGTAGCCGAATTTCGAAAACATAGGTCTGTAAAATGGATTAATAAATAATTATTATTAGTCCCCCTATTAAAATATCTGGTTAGAAACTATCCCCAATATTCACACAACATATACCCAAAGTTTCATGCCGTTCTGTCAAGTAGTTTTTGAGTCTATAGGGAACAAACAAACACACAAACAGACATTAATTTATATATATATATATATATATATTATATATATATATATTATATATATATATATATATATATATTATATATATATATAGATAGATAGATAGATAAAGAAGTCATTCTATTCTATTCTATTCTATTCTAGTCAATTCCTTCTAATCCTCTACATTGCATTCTTTTGTATCAATTATAATGTGGATCTCCCCATATCAACATGTTTTTGGTGCACTTAATAACTGCTTCTATGACTTGCCAGCACACGCGGACCCCTTGCAATGCCAGTGCTCTGCGTTCGATCAATGCGGCCACGTGGTGACCAGCGACCACCCCCAGGCCCGCTACGAGTTCGACACCACCAGTGGCCGCCACAGTGTGCTCGTGCCGATGGACACCACTCCGGTCGCCTACCAGTTCGGCTGCAAGACGTCCTGTGCAGCGGGCATGAGTCGGCGACCTGTGCAGTTGGTCTTCACGCTCGAGAGCCAGTTGTGAGTCGTCATACAATACAATCCACTCTTACTCATCTATATTAGTAATCATGCAGTCTATCTATAAAAAGATTGTCCTCATCCTTCTCCTCCTTGTCATCGTCTCCCTCCTCATTCTTCTCCTCCTCCTCCTCCTCCTCCACCACCACCACCACCACCTCCTCGTTATCCTCCTCATTCATTCTTACACTTCATTTCAAGTGTTCATTTTTACACTTTATATTTACATACATATATGTAACTGGCATGAGCAGACGCCCTGTCCAACTGGTGTTGTCCATTTTCACACTAAGTGCCGGTTTCCGAGCTTGAGATTTAGCTAAGTTCTAGACTTTAAACAGCTGGAGTCGGAAAATTGACTTTCCAAAACGGGGCGTAGTCGCACTTTTTATTATAATCTTTATTTTCTCATTTCTATAATATTGGAAACGTTTTTCCTTGACGAAATGAAACATCCTAAATAATTCAAAATAGCTGAAACTTTACACTATTTTCTCTTTACTTTTTGTTCAATTTTCCAGTTTTTCGAAATTTAATTCGAACGAGGGCTATGACTCCGCCCCGTTTTGGAAAGCCAATTTTCTGACTCCATATGTTTAAAGTCTAGAACTTAGCTAAATCCCGTGCTCGGAAACCGGCCCTAAATATTTAAATATAATTCCTAAAAAAACTCAAAATATATAAAACTGAAATATATTCCGAAATTAAACATTCCTAAATAATTCAAAATATCTGAAACTCCACACTATTTCTCTCTTTATTTTATTTTTGTTCAATTTTCTAGTTTTTCGAAATTTAATTCAAACGTGACTATGACAATGACTACGACTACGTTTTGGAAAGCCAATTTTCTAACTCCAGATGTTTAAAGTCTAGAACTTAGCTAAACCCCGAGCTTGGAAACCGGCTCTTATTGCGTAATCTTAAATTCTTATACGTGAAAAATGAAAACGGATCTATTTTGTCTCTATTAATTGCCCGTTATGTGATTAACAGCGGAGAAGTAGTGGGTCGAGCCCGTGTGCCGGTCAAGATCTGCAGTTGTCCGAAGCGAGACAAGGACAGAGAGGAGAGCGGGGAGGTGGGCGACGGAGAGAGAGGTGGCAACACCAAGGCGTCAGCCCTGCATTCGCTGCACGCTAAGAAACGCAAGCTGACGCATCAGTCTGGTGCCGGCAGTAAGCTGATGGCTCTCAACGAATCAACCAAGGTGGGTACAAAATATTCACTTTCTTGTATTTTTCTTAAGCAAACAGTATTGTATTCAATGATCTGTAATATCATTTGTATAATGGAATTTGTCATGAAGTGATATCCTATTATATTAAGCGAGCAATTTCTGTATTGATATATCTGGTTATTTATGTTTTACGGATCTCGAAAACGGCTCTAACGATTTCCACGAAATTTGGATCATAGTAGGTTTATGATATAAAGATTCGATTGCACTAGGTCTCATTCTTTGGAAAACTTGCTGAACGACATTAAAAGGATAATTCATCCTTGGAAAACAGATGATAATTTCGTTTTCTCTCGATAACAGAAGATGCTTGTGCCTGTGTGGGAGAGAGACAGAATTATTTCCAGCTGTGTAATCATAATCAATCAGCGAGAAATTTTTTCTAGCTAGACAATTTAATCGATTTGATCAACATAATCTGATTTGTTGACATGACATGATAATCCTCCTAAACTCGAGTATATCATAATTTTCAAAGTTGATCATTATTTGACAATTTCAAGTGATTAGTGAGTGTTATTTTGTTATTCAATTTGGTTTGTATATAATCTAAATTATATTTTTTTTTGTTTTCAAATGTTTGAACAGAAAATTGAACCTGAATTCAAGTGTATGGAACATAACCTATTTTCTGGACTATTTATAGTGTATAAATCAAAATTCGAGAAATACACAGTTTTGGGTTGTGCCTGTTAGTACTTCCCCAATCATTTTAAAGAATTGTGTTCGGTTTATGAAAAGTCAATAAATAAATAACGAGCGAAGCTCGGTGCCCCGATATTCATTGAATAAAACTTGATTTGATTTGTTCAGGCATGTTGTACGAATGTCAGCTGATAGTCTGTGTTGTGCTAGAAGGACGTAACTCCAAAAAGCTCCTTGTGCATCTTTTTGGATGCAACATGTTGCTTTTGAGAAGAAACAAAAGATCATCTATTGCTTATGGAAAGATACATTAAAGCTCCTTGTGTATCTTCTCGGATGCAACACGTTGCTTTTGAGAAGATACAAAAGAGCATCTATTGCTTATGGAAAGATACATTAAAACTCCTTTTGTATCTATTCTGATGCAACACGTTGCTTTTGAAAAGATTCAAAAGAGCATCTATTGCTTATGGAAAGATACATTAAAGCTTCTTGTGTATCCTTTCGGATGCAACACGTTGCTTTTGAGAAGATACAAAAGAGCATCTGTTGCTTATGGAAAGATACTTTGAAGCTCCAATAGACAAAGCCACAGGACCCGGCTGTATAGTGAGGTCCACGTTATAATGGCAGTGGAGAAAAATAGCAGAACAACGTTGCCGATCCTCTGTCTTGTCAATGCCTTCTATAGAGAGTAACTGATACCGGTATATTAATAAAATATTAACTGTTCATTCTCGTTTTAAAATATTCAATTATATTTTATCAAGCAATGGATCATTTTTTTCAATAATTTCATAATGAATTTTCATAATTGAAATATTTTGTTAATTGATTATTAATCTACATTGTTAAAAGTCGATCTGGCAACAGAGCAAAGCGAGAAAGAGATAGCACTCTCCGCTTTGTTGAATGATAGACATTGATAGCATTACCATTGCTAATCAAACACTGCCAGTATAACGTGGACGTCACTAGCCTATAGCAATTAGGAGGTATCGGGTTCGATTCCCGGGCTAGCAAATAATTTTTGGATAGTAGCTCTCATCGAATTTCCATCTAGCTGTTAACCCTGTTGTCAATATTCGCAGTAGCAGACGTCTTCGGGGTGATTTACAGCATTCAATTTGGATTTTCGTTTAATAATAATAAGACAAAGAATTATTTCAATAATAAAGAGGGTATTGACTGCAAAAACATTGAGGCCCGGTTCCACAACAGCTGGCTAAATTCTAACCGTGATTAATTTCACGAGAACCAATCAGAGAAGGCGTTTTTGAAGAGACGGCAAAGTGCAAACGGCACTGAGTCCAGAGGTGAGAAAACGGTTGCTCAAAGCATATTTATGGAGCATTGCAAACTATGGAAGTGAAGCTTTGACAATGGGTGTGAAAGAAGAGAGAAGAGTTTGATTTTAAATTTCGTTTTCAACTATTTCTTATTAGATGTTTCACGTTTTTAATTTGGTTGCAGGACCTTTGCCAATTGCCTGCAATAGGATTGCTATTGGAAGAAGTGCAGAAGCTGCATGCGAAATTCGACCAACTCAGCAGTAAAGTCGACCACGCGACCGCCTTACTTCGAGAAATTGCTTCCGGCATGCGTCAAAACAAGCAGATTGATGGTTGCAAATTTGAGACTAAGTACTAGTCGATAGTTATTCTAATTTCCATACGGTTCTTATTCAAAAAAAAAAAAAGAATACCAGGTAGATCGATGGCTACAAATATAAACCTGAGTCGATAGTTATTCCATTTTTTCAACGGTTTTTATTCCCATAAGTGTTATATTGTAACTATAGTTGTCCTGGCCGGTGTATGTTGGAAGTACTCACTTACTAATGTTGGAAGTAAACTTGTAAAATTTGTATTGCAATCCTGTGTTATGTATTGTATTGTGCACTGTTATTGAATTCATTGAATGAATTTATTCATTTGCCAAAAACAAAATACAAAAAAGTCTTACAAAAAACGAATATAAGCTACTGCACTTACTTACTTACTTACTCATTTACTGCCATGACCATACATATCTAAGTAGATATTTAGCCGCTCTAACAAAGCCCCTCCACCTCTCTCGATTCTCCGCGTCCTCCTCGGTTGCTCCAATTCTCTCCATATCGGCCTTCACTTGACTCCACCATTTCCGTCGTGGTCTTCCTCTCGATCGTCGTCCTTCTGGATTTCTTTTCAACACTTGATTGAGATTGCTGTCCTCTTTTCATCTCGAAACATGCCCAACCCATCTGATCCTTCTACACTTGAACTCGCATACTCATCTGGCTCCCTATAAAGGTCTCGAATTCTCTGTTGTGTTTCTTCCTCCACTCTCCTCCCTCATTTAAAGGTCCATAGATTTTTCTAAGGACAATCAAGTTCCCTTCCTCACTTCTATCTAACTTCCATGTCTCAGCACCGTAGAGCACTATTGGACTGACAATAGTTTTGTAGATTTACTGCATAGTTTCTGCATTTACTGCATTTCATTCATCTTTTTTTTCAAAACCTATAAATTCATGTTTAGGCATATCAAATAGTAATCTATCTCCAAAATATTTCAATTTTATGTGAGGCTCCTCTCCTACGTATTACTTCCGGTCATGGGACATGGGTACTTCCGGTACTGCTAATTTTTAATGATTGCATGTATATTTAATGTTTTAATTAGTATAATGTTATAGGTTGCGTTTGTTATTAGGTTTAATTTGTATATTTACAATTGTGTATGCTTTCGTACACAAACATATTTGTTGTATGTCTAGGTACATTTTGTGTCTTTTTTCTACATTGATAGAGTGGTTCCTATCAAGCATTTCAACTAAATTATAAAATTGACTGACTATATAACTATGATTATATAATTTAAACACATGAATGTAACGAAAACCCGAATTATTAGAATTATTATTGACCAAATCTAATCGGAAATGTGCCATGCTTGTATTGAACAAAATTTAGTGAGAAAATTTATTCTGGCAACTTAGGCTAGGCGAACACTAGTTAGTCAAGACAAGACAATACATGATCAGACACGTTTAGTCACAATACTTCACATAGTTGCTTATGAAGACATGTATAATTGCAATGACTAATCAGTTTGAGTTTCGTCATAAGCAACAATGTGAAATATTGTGACTAAACGTGTCTGATCATGTCTTGTCTTGACTAACTGGTGTGTGCCTAGCCTTAGTGACCTCTAGCGACAGTTATTTTCATATGGAATCCGTGAATATTTACTTCTATATTCAATAGAATATTTATAAAGTGAAATGTGCCTTACTAACCTATTAGAAGTCCAACCGAATATTATCTTCATAGTTTTTTTTTTACATAATTTTTTCATAAACATATCGAGTCAAAACGGTTGATTCATACGTTTCATCAGTAAGTTAATCTTTTCAAGTTTGTCCTATAGTAGCCCAGATATGCAATGTACCTTACTAACCTATTATAAGTCCAACCGAATATTATCTTCATAGTTTTTTTTATATAATTTTTTCATAAAAATATCGAGTCAAAAAACGGTTGATTCATACGTTTTATCAGTAAGTTAATCTTTTCAAGTTAGTCCTATAGTAGCCCAGATATTTCAACCCAGAGATATATTCATTATTAGGCCTATATTATTATAAAAGTGCAATGCGCATTAATTATCAACTAAATTTAAATTTTGTTGTTGACAAACCATTTTTTAATTGATGAAGACTGAGGATTCGGTTTCTTTGCCTTTGTGAAATTAATTATTTTGAATTAAATTGTGATCTATAAGCTTATTCCTGTGATAAAGCATTCACTTCTCCTATTATTGTTTATTTTTATCTATTCCTATAGATAGGATTTATTAAGTATCTTAGGGTAAGTCCTGTGATAAAGGATTAACTCTCCTCATTATTGCCTATTCTCATCTATTATCATAGATAGGTTTTATCAAGTATCTCAGGTTAAAGTCCACATTCTAAATTATTTTTTTATCAATTACCGTATCATTTAGGTAATAAAAATTATAGTTTATGAACTTATAGGAATCATAATATTACCAATTTATATAAATCCAAGTTTTGATTGTGTAAACTAGTTTTACAGAAGCAATAATAGAGTTATCATACAGGAAGACTATATTTATATAAAATTATTATTTAACGAAAATCTATTTGATCTATTTGATTCCATCTGTAAGACTATATTTTTCAATACTTGATTCTTTAGATAGATAAATCTTGTTTAATAATAATTGAGACAATCTCTCATCAATTACATAGCATGTGAACATTTTAAATAAGCATATTTGATTTCGTAGATAGGTGAATAATTTATCTTGTTTAATAATAATTGAGACAATCTCTCATCAATTAAATAGCGTGTGAACATTTTAAATAAGCATATTTGATTTCGTAGATAGGTAAATAATTTATCTTGTTTAATAGTAACAAAGACATTATCTCATCAATTAATTATCATGTGAACAACCCTAAAGCCAGTTTCACACAACGTTAGTAGTGAAACTACTGTCTACTAACTTTGAGTTACACACACATCGATTTTTGTTCGTACGATATTTTGCCGTCCTTATGAATTCTATCAGATTAAACGGAGCCTGACAAACAGCATCTGTTTGAAATCATCCGTCTAATCTAATAGAATTTATAAGAACGGCAAAAATCGTACGAACAAAAATCGATATGTGTGTAGCTAGCCTAAAGGTACAAATATTAATAACAGGTCGTGATTTAGCTTTTAGTTTCGATTGATGCCAGTAATCAGATGGCTAACATGAAAACATTTGGATGTCATCGTGCTAAGACGCGATTGAGACAACCTGTCTGTTCACTCCCATGCTTCACAATGAGTTTGTGTTACATGGAGGTCGAGCGCGACCTTAACTGAAAGCTAAACATCGACCTGACCATTGTGTTTGTTCACAAGGAGAGTCTATGGTTATTCATGGAATCTCATTAATAAGTTATTGATAAAGTAGACATATTCCATGTTGCAATATACACCCGTCCATTAAGTATATTAATCTCATTTTTGAATGAAATAAAACACACGTTTATCGTTAAATTCGACAGTGACTCAGTCGAATCTAATTTTTATCGAAATTTATTAGAGTAATAATAATAATTTCTCTGATTGCCAATGAATTGCAACCTGAGGAGTTTATTGGCAAAACATAATTATACATAATTATTATAATATAAATTAAAGCAGGAAACACACGACATAGAATAAAAACACTTAGAAACTTACATTATTGTTTGGAAATTTTCTAGGAGTTGTGCTCTCTCCTTCAACTCAACAAGGGACTCCCTACTTGTTTGAAGAAGAGAGCACATATCGAAAATAATGTAAGTTTCTAAGGGCCGGTTTCCGAGCTCGGGATTTGGCTAAGTTCTAGACTTTAAACAGCTGGAGTCAGAAAATTTGCTTTCCGAAACGGGGCGTAGTCGTAGTCATTGTCAAAGTCAAGTTTGAATTAAATTAAAAAAAAAAAACTAGAAAATTAAACACAAAATAAAATGAAGAGAAAATAGTGTAAAGTTTCAGCTATTTTGAATTATTTAGAAATGTCTAATTTCGTCAAGGAAAAACGTTTTAAATTATAGAAATGAGAAAATAAAAACTGCGACTACTGTTATAAAAACTGCGACTACGCCCCGTTTTGGAAAGCAAATTTTCTGACTCCAGCTGTTTAAAGTCTAGAACTTAGCTAAATCCCGAGCTCGGAAACCGGCCCTAGTGTATTTATTCTATGTCGTGTGTTTCCTGTTTTTATTTATATTATAAAACTGTAAAGTGTTTCTTTTATGTGCTACATAATTATTATAATATACATACAAAAGTTGCTAATAATAAATTTAGTTCTAACTATGATACAGTACTCTTATGATTAGAAGAGTATCTATCCACTATATCCTCTATCCCCTATCCACTATACCCGTTTATGTGTTTATAGGATGGAGAATACTGTATAAACATATTTTTATAATTTTGTAATAATATAACGGCAGCAAATATGATATAATATGATAGAAAATACAGTTATTGTTGACTGTGAAGAGTTGTTAATTCAAAATTGTGTACTTTCTGAAAATATTCTGTTATTAGAGGTTTCAATTCAAAACAACTACAAGACTTAACCTATTTCGGACTATAATGTGTAACCTTATCTAAATTTGGGAGAGGAATAGCACAAGGTTACCTCATTTTTCTCTCCCTATCATTTTGATGATCTACTTATTGTATCAATCAATAAAGAATAATAGTATTATACCCAATTATACAATGTTTTACTTCAAGTAATAATTAGAAATATTCTGACATTTCAAAATCATTAAAGAATAATATTGTATGGTACATTTTTTAAATTCAAAGATTTCTAGATACTAAATTATCCTCTAAACAAAATTGCTGTGCATGAACAAAAATTATTTTGTTGAGATCAAATTTTCTCGACAAATTTTTGCATTTATATTGAAATGTTAACTAAACCCATTTTCTTTGTGCTTAGTTTTGTTTTATAAGTTATTAGCCTAGGATTGGTTTATATCAACCTAGTTAGTATAAACCAATAACTAAGTTGGTTATTGGTTTATAGCTACCTTGGATTTGTTTATAGGTTATAAGTTACTCTATAGTTTACAATTTATAGTTATAGTTTGTTGATCATTGTTGCTAAAAATTCTATGAACAACTTTTCTCAATAATTTTAGTCAATATTTTGTTCGCATGTCTTTCAGTTTGTTCATAATTTTAATTATTATCGTTTGTTAACCTCATTGTGGTAATTATCTTCAAGTAATATATTTGAAGATTAGTTTGGAAATATCTTTCGATGAAAGAATAGAAAATTGATTACTCTTTCTATGGATGAAAGTTGTTTTTACTACTTAAATTTTTGCTACTATATTGTATATTCAATTTATTATTGAATAAATAAGTTCTTTTTTGAAATTTTGTTTTATTTAATGTCCATAAAGTTGATATCTAGATGTAGATAGTTAATTAATCCAAGTGTTGTGCTATAATATGAGACGTTTCGCTACAATACAAGGTGAGTTACTCACTGAAACATAAAATCTCACAGAAACCAAAAACCTCACAAAATCTCATAAAATTTCTCAAAAACCACTCTCAGATCAGAGAAATCACTCATCTTCAAATGCATATAACTCAAGAATAGAATGCATTTATTTCGCCAATGTGATGAACTGAATTCGAGTAAAAACACCAATTAGGGCCAAGCCACATGAAGCGTTTTTTCAGATGTTTCGGCTAGATAGGAAGCTCTCTGATTGGTTGATTATCAGCTGATCCTTAAACGCCAACCCAATCAGCCAATCTGAGAGCTTCCTGCCCTGTCGAGTCATCTGAAAAAACGCTTCGTGTGGCTTGTTCCTAACTCTTCAACTTGTTTGTTATCAAATTTAGTTTTATTTCATTTTTTCAGCTTTTCCTATGCTGTATTTGATTGGTCTTAAACTTTGAAGTCTTATCTAAGGGCCCGTGTTTTGTAAATTATAGTTATTTTATAAAAAGGAAAAGGCCGCAATAAAATGAACTTGGTATACAAACTTACTATGGACCTATAGTGAGGTCCACGTTATAACGGCAGTGCTTGATTAGCAATGGTATTGCTATCCTTGTCTATCATTCAACAAAGCGGATAGCGCTATCTCTTTCTCGGTTTGATCTGCTGCCAGATCGTCTTTTAACATTGTAGAATTAATAATTGATCAACAAAATATTTCATCTAAATTGTGAAAATTCATTATGAAATTATTGAAAAATATAATTTCTTGCCTAATAAAATATAATTGATTATTTTAAATGAGAATGAACCGTTAATATTACATCAATAAACCTGTATCAGCTACCGTCTATAGAAGGCATTGGCAAGACAGAGGATCGGCAACGTTGTTCTCCTATCTTTCTCCACTGCCATTATAACGTGGACCTCACTGTAGAGTGTGGTAGCATTTTTTCTGTATTCAATTACAAGACTTAAGCTCATTTGCACAAAAACCTGTTTAATTTTGATCATGGTTAAATAACACGTGAGCCAATCAGAGAATGCTTTTTACAAATAAGGCTTCTCCAAATTGGCTTTCGTGACATTTAATTACAGTTAAATTTAACAGGATTTTGTGTAGCCGAGCCTTATTCTATGAAACCCCTAATCAGGAAACAAGATTTTCAAAAACAAAAACTTTTATTTTAGTCTGGTCTCAACTCTGATTTTGATAGTGAAATGTTGAAAAACTGTAGTGATTCTGTGACAATCCTATACTATTAAACGAGCAACTCCTGTTTATATGTTCGTATTGCACTGGATCTCGAAAACGATTCTCACGAAATTCAGAACATAGTAGGTTTATAATATAAGGATTCGATTGCACTCGATCTCATCCCTGGGAAAACTCGCTGGATGACATTAAAAGGATAATTATTATTCATCCTTGGAAAAACAGCTGATAATAATTATTTCGTCGTCTGTTGGTGATGGAAGTGAGTGAGCGCGAGCTCATGTGTGTGGGACTGTGTCAAAATTATGACTCAGCTGTTGAACTTTTGTAATCATTCAATCAGGTACTTATTGCCGGTTGCAAACAAGCCGGGTTATTTTCAATCCTGATTAATTCCAGTACATCCATCTTTTTGAAATGGTCTCTGATTTGGTTCACGTGAAGTTAATCAGGATTAAAATTTAACCGGCTTTTGTGCAACTGGGCCTTTGTGAGAGAAATTTTTGCATTCCTCTTGGAATTAATCTCAATTTACTGTGATTAGATAGAACATTTCTGTATGAATGTTATTATAATTTCTTCTTTCGTAATACATTTTTTATGCTGTTGTACTGCAAGCTCGGTCCCCGATATTTTTTCTTAACTTGGAGTCTTGAGAATAATAAGTTCACTCAAATCTCAAAATTATTTTCAATTAGATTCATCCCTGTAAATTAATTTCCCTGTACAAACAAATATGGGGAGAATAGACCAAGTTTACCAAATAGGTACACCAAGTTTAGGTACACCAATAGTTTACCAATTGATGTTTCATCACGTGAAACCAATACACAAAAATCTGGTGTGGTACACTCACACAACTTTCCTTGCTCATTGATCTATAAGCCTCATTCTTAAAAGAGGATAATTTCGGGGAATAACATTATGCCGATTGGCGGCTAAATAATTATAACTATGATTATACTATTGTTATTGTTTTCAGAGTACATTTTCCTTTGTTTGAATTATGAAATTTGAGGATTTTTTAAAAGTTGTCAAAACAGCTGTTCTACAAATAAAATATCGACATGTGTTCTTTTGAATAAACTGCTCTACCTACCTACCTCACGCACGAGAAGGAGGTTACAAAGTAAATTTCTCAGGGATGGAGAGGACCACCTGTTAGTTTCCCAGGGAGGAGACTCATGCCAGTTAATAGAGCTGATAAATAACTATACAGGGTATGAATTTGAAAAAAATCGGTCAAGACATTTTTGAGAAAATCGTGATAGAAATTAAACAAAATTCATTCTTCTCAGGAATATTACGGAGCTCCTGCAATTTTCCCAGAAATGAGACTCATGTCAGTTGATAGGGCTTATAAATGTGTGTGTGTGTGACACACACACACATACCTAGGGTATAAATTTGAAGAAAATCGTTGGAGCCGTTTTTGAGAAAACCGTGAAAAACATGGTTTTTTACCCATATTCCCCATTTTTTCCGCCATTTTGAATTGAATTTTATTGAATTTCTCATTGTCGGAACCTCATGGTATAAGGACCTTAAGTTTAAAATTTCAAGTCAATCGGTTAATTAGGAATGAAGTTATCGTGTTCACAGACACACACACACACACACACACACACACACACAACACACACACACACACACACAGACCAACACCCAAAAATCATGTTTTTGGACTCAGGGGACTTTGAAACATGAGATTAGGGTACCTTTACTTTTTTGGAAAGCAATACTTTCCTTACCTATGGTAATAGGGCAAGGAAAGTAATGAAACGTACAGAAAACAAGAAATTAGGGTACCTTAAATTTTTTTGGAAAGCAATACTTTCCTTACCTATGGTAATAGGGCAAGGAAAGTAAAAATATGCCTACTATAATAGGAAAAAATACCTCTATAATATCAATAAATCTCTCCAATCATCCGTTTTTGTGGCTGAAAATAGAACAGAAAATATCAAAATCTTACAACCAGGTCACCACAATACAGGCGATTTTGATTCTGTGAGGCTTACGTCATACTGTCAGTATTCCTCATTTGAAACTTCAACGCTGTCCATTCAATCAATACTGACATTTTCCAGTGATTCTCACTTAGCCTCAACCACATCCTTTATATCTGAGAATCTCGAATTTTCCTGTCATAATCATAAAATGATGGAATACAAGGAATGAAAGTCAAGGAACTCTGAATTAAATACAGTACCTATATAGTGGTAGAGTCCACGTTAAAATGGCAGTATTTTATCAACATTTGTGTTGCTATCCTTGTCTATCATTCGTCAAAGCAGATAGCGCTATCCTTTTCTAGCTCCGCAACGTTGCCAGATCGTCTTACTTTTAACGATTTAGAAATATATATTCAATGTCATTTATGAAAATTGATTATTAAATCATTGAGAAATATATTTCTTTACGAATTAAATATATTTTTTTTATTTTAAACAAGAATGAACAGTTATCCTCTACAGTACGTCTCACTTTTAACGATTTAGAAATATTCAATGTAAATTATGAAAATTGATTATTAAATCATTGAGAAATATATTTCTTCACGAATTGAACATAATTTTTTATTTTAAACAAGAATGAACAGTGATCCTCTACAGTACGTCTTACTTTTGAAGATTTAGAAATATATATTCAATGTCATTTATTATTAAATCATTGAGAAATATTTCTCCACGAATTAAATATAAATTGATTATTTTAAACAAGATTGAACAGTTAATGTTATATCACTGATATCAGCTATCCTCTACAGAAGGCAGTTGCAAGATGGAGAACCGACAACACTGTTCTCCTATCTTCCTCCACTGCCATTATAACGTGGACCTCACTATAGGAAAAGAAGAGAAACAACCACAAATTATGTATGTAGAGAAATAAATGGGAGAAACAGGAAAATTCTAAAATATAAATATTGAATGATCAATGCAACTATTTCTGTATTTTGTAATCTGTGGGTAAGATAAGTGGCAAGACCAATAATTGGCAACACGGTTTTCCTATCTTTCTCCACTGCCATTATAACGTGGACCTCACTACATAGGAATAGAAGAGAATCAACCAAAACTTATCTACTTGTTATCTGTGGGTAAGAGTCCTGTATATAAGACACGTTACCTTCCTTGAAATTCTTTGTCTCTGGCAAAATAATTTGAAGATTTTTTCTCAGTGTTTTAGAAGACTACAGTTATAGAGCCAAGATGAGAGTCTGTATTCTATTGTTGTTTAGTATTCTAGTAATAATATTAGCAATTTCATCGGCTGATGAGAGTACTAGCTTTGATTTAATGGAAGCTGAGTCAGGTATGTATTTATTTATCTATTAAATTTACTAATAATCATTATAATATTACATCAATGTTATGGGAATAATCTTATCTGATAGTTAACTTGTCAGTACTAATTGACCGAGCGAAGTGAGGTCTAAGATTCAAGTCGACGGTTTGGCATTTCTCTTAATGTTTAAATGTTCGAATGTTTAAATGTTTATATGTTTTATATGTTGCGCATTTACGGCGAAACACGATAATAGAATTTCATGAAATTTGACAGGTATGTTTTCTTTTTTAATTGCGCGTCGACGTATATACAAGGTTTTTGGAAATTTTGCATTTCAAGGTTAATATAAAACGAAAAAGGAGCCTCCTTCATACGCCAATATAAGAGTAAAAATCAGACTATATAATAATTATTATCCCATCCTCGTCGCCAAATATAATGTTTATACTTTAATATGATTATTTGGAGTACTCGTTAATAAAAGACTGTTAGACTCTTGATTCTTTATTGACTTATTACTTTTAACTCACAAAAAGACTTTACAAAACTAGACCGCCCGACTGGTTTAATACAAAAACTTCACTCCATTGCTTTTCTGACGTCATGCGCAGGATGCCCAACACTACAATCATAAATCAGCTGACAAGACTTAAAGGTCTATAATATTTCAATCAGGTACTTGTGGATGAGAATACTTCGTGAGGTCCACTGTTCACAGTACTACTAGTACTATAATACATACAATCGAAAAATAAAGTAGACTAAGTTAACTTTTAAAATTGTTTGTCTTTTTCTTAGATGAAAACACAAGAATATTGTTTAATATTACAAATTTTATTTGAAAACATTACAGACATATTTCAAAAAACCTTCAGTGTGAGATTTTTACTTTCCTTGCCCTATTACCATAGGTAATGAAAGTATTGCTTTCCGAAAAAAATTAAGGTACCCCAATTTCTAGATTTCTATACGTTTCAAGGTCCCCTGCGTCCAAAAAAGTGGTTTTTGGGTATTGGTCTGTATGTGTGTGTGTGTGTGTGTGTGTGTGTGTGTGTGTGTGTGTACACGATATCTCATCTTCCAATTAACAGAATAATGACTTGAAATTTGGAACTTAAGGTCCTTACACTATAAGGATCCGACACGAACAATTTCGATCAAATCAAATTCAAGATGGCGGCTAAAATGGCGAAAATGTTGTCAAAAACAGGGGTTTTCGCGATTTTCTCAAAAAAGGCTCCAACGAATTTGATAAAATTTATACCTAGAATAGTCATTGATAAGCTCTATCAACTGCCACAAGTCCCATATCTGTAAAAATTTCAGGAGCACCGCCCCATCTATGCAAAATTTGATTTTAGATTCCCAATTATCAGGCTTCGATACAATTTAAACACAAATTTTCAAGTGGAAAAGATTGAGCATAAAAATCTCTACAATTAATGTCCAAAAACATTTTCATCTGAAATTGAAAATAAGCTCAAAATTCGAGAAAATAAGATTATTCAGTTGCAAACTGTTGGCAACTGTTCATTCTATCAAATCATTCACTATGGAGAGATAGCAGACCTCGTACTATGTCTGCAGCGCTATTGTCCTGTCAACAGCTGGCTCAGATCTTAGAATAGTACTCTCGAGATGCGCGTGAACACTAGCGTCAGTTGATCAATTTTCATAACGGCAAGGAAAGTTGTGTGAGTGCGCCACACCAGATTTTTTTGCCTTTTTCTCAAATGAAACACAAAATATTGTCTAATATAACGAATTTTATTTGAAAAAATTACAGACATATTTCAAAAAATCTTCAGTTTGAGATTTTTCACACTGAAGATGACACAAGATAGGTGTCGAAGTATGTCTGTATTTTTTTGAATTCGTGATATTAGACAATATTTTTGTGTTTTCATTAGGGATCACTTTATCTCACCTAATACAGTATCAAAATTTTTTGAGGGTTATGCCCTCTTCAGCCTCAGGCTTGTGCGTGGGTAATGAGATAGCTGATAGCGCTTTTATACATGTCAATAAAATTTTATTACGCTTTGCCTGAAATTATAAAAAGCATGAGATTTCATAGTTTCTGTAAATACTTTTAAAAAGTACTGGTTAATATAAAGTACTGGTTTATATAAAGTTGAAGATTTCTTTGTAATCGATTTTTAAACTGATGTTTTCTTGTTAATTATGACGTTGTTGTAACATTTAAATGTTGTGTGACAATAAATGATTTGATTTGAAGATTTTTCACTGAGGGTGATGCCCACATTAGTTTTAGGCTTGTGCGTTGGAAATGAGGCAGCTTTAGTGATAGGACACCGCTGGGGCTTAGTTGCAGTGCATGCCAAGGCATGCAGCTAAAGTCTGCCACAACAATGCAACTGTCTCCGTCTGCTTTGCATGTCATTTGTAAGCTATTTTAGATTATTTCAAACAATAATTGATGTTACATAACCCTCTTGGTCTTGACATAAGTTTAGAATAACTGTAATCTATTACACTTGAGTAGAGAATAACTGGGTAAAGATTTGTTAACAATATGCTTTTTATTTATACTAGTAGTTCTGTGAACAGTACACCTCACGCAGTTTTCTCATCCACAAGTACCGTATCTGATGTCACCTGTTAATCACAATACACCATAATTTACTCTTAAGAACTGTTATTTGTTTTCTTCAAGATCAAAAACTCAGTTCAGGTTTGAATTTGTATCCCATATGATGATTTATCCAGTTTCGTGATTATCTTTCCATCTGATATAGTTATTTGTGCAAATAGTGCGCAAAGTGACAGTTTGCTGCACCGAAAGAAACGTTTACGCCCGAGCCGGAGGCGAGGGCGGAATGGTTTGTTGAGTGCAGCAGAGTAACTTTGCGCACGTATTTCACATTAAGTTTTTCCTACAGTTACCATTGAATATGAAAAGTGGGTAATTATGGGTAAAATTGCCTGAAATGCATCACATGTTTTTCTGTGTAATTTTATTATTGATAAAAACCTTAATTTATTGTCAAATTGAATAAAAATGTTGTCCTTGGTTATAAATATCTAATTAATAATTTGCGCGTTGTGCTTCGTTGCACCTCTGCTCACTATAGCAGCCCAGTCACTGTTACCAACTTCATTTTGATTTTGCTGCACTGGTGCTCCATATAACCTACTAAGTATTTTGCGTTGCCATGTTGCAAATCTGGAGTGCAGAAAAATTTTTCCCGCACTAGAGCGGAAAAGTGATTCTTTTGCGTTCTGTAATCAGTGCAGCAATGGCCACTTTTCAACGTAACTGTAGGAAAATAATATTTCTCAACTATTTTAAAATTATTATTATTTTCAATCAAGAATATTATAATTTCTCCGGCATTATTCAGTTCATTTAATAATTTTCAATCACCTATCAAATTTGTTTTTCAAATGAGAGAATATTGATACCGTACTGCTGATGGGCACTCATCATAAAAAATATTGAAACCCTACAATCATAGAAATAGACACGGCCAGACATCTAGTGTATTGCAAGCAATGAATGCCACTTGTCAGATGATTGATTATGAATAATTCTATAGTCTGATTGATCCTATCTTCAAAGTAGATTATATATATAGTGATTTCAGAGTATGGAGGAATTCCTTTTCTTTTCATATTATCCTTAAAATGAAAAATTTCAAAAAACCTTGAGTATACATCGACGCGCAGTTAAAGAAGGAATATTCCTGCCAAATCTCATCGAATTCTATCAACGCGTTTGGCCGTAATCGCGTTACATACAGACAGACATCAAAAGCAAATCGAGTTGAAACATAGACCTCATTACGTTCGGTCAATTAAGCAAGAAACTTCAATACATTCTGAAAGAAAACTACAAAAGAAAATGAATAAAATTAACAGTATTTTTCTTTCAGACTGTATTGGAGTTTCTGTATCAATGTAAATAAAAAGCTTATTGTGAACAAATCTTTACCTATTTTTTCTCTACTCAATTAAATTTGGATTCATTCAAGTTTTTTTCTTTGTTAAATTTCAGAATCGAATCGACCCCTCAACAGACACCGCCGATTCTTCCAACGAATCAAAAACTTCAGACAGTGTTGGAGACTCAGCAAGGATCCGACTTTTGTCGAGAACAACAAGAACCGTTCCCAGTACAAGCACTACAAGAACCGTTACTTGCTCAAAGATAACAATTACATCAAGTATGAGAGCTGTTACTGCAAGGAAAAGTGATCACATCATAATCAATCATATCAATGACAGTTGAAATGACGAGACATAATCAGTCACTCATTCATAAAATAGTGAACTTTTCAGGAGGGCTACGCTGGGGGTGGGAAGAAAAAGAAAATCTCAGTACCCTTATTGAATTATTTAATCACATATTAAATAAAAATTAAAAAAAACATAAAAATCTCAGTACCCTTTTTGAATTATTTAATATGTGATTAAATAATTCAAAAAGGGTACTGAGATTTTTCTTTTTCTTTCTATTTTGACTGGAAAAACCATTAACTAGACTGAAAGTGGACTCAAATCGATTCAAAGTGGATAGCATAACCTATAATTTTTATTCATTAATAACTCTACCTTCATTGTATTATCATTCATCCCATCATCATCATCTAGGCTTAAAATACTTCTAAGAAGTCGCCTTTGTAAAATAATAAAATTAAATTAAATTAAAAACCTACTATGCAAAATTAGTATAATGTTATTTTCACTCAGTAATAATGTTTATTGATTGTAACGTGGGTACTTTCATTGTTCGCGGTTGAATGCAAATTTATAATTGGATCTTGTTATTAGTTTGATCTATTGCCAAACATTTTGTTCATGTGGTTTAATTTAGTCATTGTTAGAATTTGTTATTGAATTTATTTATTTATTTATAGAATTTGTTATACTCAACTCATTTGTATGGTTATACCGTGTACAAATAAAATGATTTATTATTATTATTTTCACTCAAATCGTCCTGGAAGGAGATTGTACCCTGAAATCTCCCATAGGTACAAATAAAACTTTAGGCTTTGATAGAACTTGAATTACGTCCTGATATTTAAAAAAAAACCTCCTCATCAGTCTCTTCAAACTTTGTTACACTGGTATTTTTCTTGAAAAACATATAAACATTATATTAACATAAACCTATTATGTTTATTATAACCAAGTAGGTCTAAGTAGGATTAAATGATGAATCACTACCACACGACCCCCTTAAATTGTAAAAATACATTAAAAGCCACGAAAACTATCAATCAGTATTTAAAATGGAAATAGTATTGTATTTTTGAATTCAAAAATAAACTTTTTGTCATTATAACTATGATGATGTTTATTAGCTTTTCCAAATCGTTTCCTTTAGTTAATATTTTCTGGCTTAACTATGAACTACATATTACTACTGAAATATGAACCTCATGCCAACTGAAATACCTGTTAGAAAAATACACATCTGAAGAGGGTTTTCTAATTTTGATATTAGAGAATTTCATCAAATGAATAACAGTTTTCCCACTAATAAAGAATAAATTTTTGATTTAACTTTTTGAGAATGTTTTCATACATTAAGGCTTAAGGTCTCAAATCTAAGGCTTAAGATCTGAAAATCATATAAAAAAGTAGTGTATAGAAACATTAGCATCAGTAGATATTGTGAGGGAAATTTTTGCTTTCCTCTGGGAATTAATCTCAATTTACTGTGATTAGATAAAACATTTCTGTATGAATATTATCATAATTTCTTCTTTCGTTATAATTTTTTTATGTTTTTGTACTCCGGAGCGACCAAATACAAATTACTTTACATTACTTCGACAGGCCTGATAGCAACGCTTTCAAGAATTGTTTTGTCTTTTGACGTCAATAAAACGAGCGACAGAATATTCAATTCTCATTAAAAAATATTAAACAATTTTCTCCTAAAAGATAGCTGCATCTTAGTTCGAAGATAAGGCATACATTAGTGGTTTACTTTACACTACTTCAGGACAAGATGGTCTCCACATGGCCTCTCCAGTCTTCCGTGAGTATTTTTCTGAGTATTTTTCGTCTTTCATCAAAAAAATTTGTTTGTCATATCAACTTAGATATAAATACATCTACATCTTTTCCAATGTATTTGAGAAAGTATCGATTTAATTTGAGTTGTATCCAGATTGTATTTTATAATAGTCATCTATAATATAAGAGGAGAGATTGGCTAATTCACGTACAGGATAGGAAATTCACGAATGACGTCATCATCACGTCTGAACTACAGATATGATTAACTTGGAATTTAGTATAAATATTTTTAATTTACCGAGAATAGTTACTAAATTAAAAATCTTTATACTAAATTACAAGTTAATCATATCTGTAGCTCTGATGTGATGATGCGTTATTCATGAATTTCCTATCCCGTACGTAAATAAGCCAATTTATAGTAACTATACTCAGTAAATTAAAAATCGTTATACTAAATTCCAAGTTAATCATATTTATAGCCCAATTTTAAATACTTCAAGATTTCAGTAGGTCAAGTTTTTAAACGAATCCTTGCGAAGCACATGTTATATGCTAGTTTGTACTTTGTAATGGAGAAAACATCATAATAATTACTATTATGTAAATGAAAGTAACGTCAACTGTGATTTTTAAAAGTCACAATTGATTTTTGAAAGAAGCTTTTAAATCAAATGTATAATTGAGAACAGTCAGTTGTATTTGAGAAAATGTTGTCAGATACAAATGATGGCTTGCGATAATGGCGTCATATAGCCAAACCATGGTGTGAATCTTTATATTATATTAAAGCTGCTTAAACAATTTTTAAAAAAGGATACCTATACTTAGACTTTTATTTTTATCTCTATAGATGAGAACTCATCAATTTTGAAAATGAGGGAACTTGTTCTCCTTCTCCTCCTACTTCCCCTCCTCCTCCTCCACCTTCTCCTCCTCCTTCTCAGGCTTTAGAAAATTCCATTCAACTGAGACAGCTCTGCTTCGTGTCACTGATGATATAAGGTTATCTATGGACCAAAGAAAATGCACCATCCTCACCCTATTTGATTTTTTTAAAGCATTCGATACTGTTGATCATACAGTCCTTCTGAATAAGTTGGCTATTCTTGGTTTCAGTCACAACTCGTTAGTTTGGTTTAAATCCTATCTATTAGGTAGGAAACAATGTGTATCTGTCGGTGACAAAAGTCTACTTGGAAAAAACGTTATGCATGGAGTACCACAAGGTTCAATTTTAGGCCCTTCTCCTCACTTTGTATGCTAATGACCTTTCTTCCATTATCAAATTCTCCAGTCTCCATACTTATGCAGACGACCTTCAAATATATTTAAGCTGTCCCATAACAAAAATTAACGAAACAGTTGGAATAATGAATTAGGATATCAATTCGATAGTGGAATGGACAAAGAAAAATGGCCTGAAGCTCAATCCCATCAAAACACAGCCCATTATAATTGGATATTCTCGTCTTATAAACAATATTGACCTTGAATCGATTCACAAAATTAGTGTAGATGGTAATGACATTCCTTACTGTAACTCAGTTAAAGATTTAGGCATTATTATGAATAATACTCTTGACTGGTCAAACAAGTGAACAAAACTTGTTAAAAAGGTATTCTCAGCCATGCATGCATTGAGAAAATGCACGATATTCTCCCTAGAAACATTAAATTATTATTGGTTCAATCTCCTCATCTTCCCACATTTAATGTATTGTAATTCTGTTCTCAACGATATGCAAGTCACTCTGAATATAAACTACAGCGTTGCCAAAATTATTGTCTACGTTTTGTCTACTCTCTCCAACGCCATGATCATATCACCCCAGCCCACATTGCTAGTTCAACATTGAAGCTTCCCGATCAGAGGCTTTTTCGAATAGTCAAGCTTGTTAGAGATATCTTGAAATACGGTAATCCGAACTATTTTAAAGATGATTTCAAATTTGTCTCTGAAGGTAGGAGGATAGATGCTTCACATACTAGAACCGGAGAAGTACTTTAAGGATACTCATCATCGAACTACTA